>NC_083643.1:140000-245000 GCF_963576545.1 Limanda limanda | reverse complement strand
GAGGTCAGAGGTCGCAGATCCCAAACCACCGGTTCCTCTCGTCTCTGGATCGAGAGTCGGACGACGGTTTTAACGGAAGCGACCCGAACACAAACGCTGCAGCTGGATCGATCTGTGAAACATCGTGAATGTCTGGAATCAGCCTGGAGAGGTGACGCTCCGCTCTGATTGGACGACGCCTCACAGACTCTGTCAGGACGACTTGCTATTGGTCAACGGTGAATATGCAGATGTCCAAGTTTGCGAGGACGAACCTGACGTGATCAGTTCTGGTGTGATCAGGTCTTTAGACAGATTTTTTAAAACTTTTTTTATTCCTCGTCTCCACATCTACTTCCTGGTCCCTACATTACCCACAGTGCACCTGGTCTGTTGGTGGCAGCTGACGTATGGTTCTTTCCTCTGATTGGTACAAACTGGTTCTGGAAACACAGAGGAGGAAACGCCTGGAACGAACACGTGACCAGGTCCAGGTTCCGTCACCTGGGACATTAACACATGGAGACGACATCTAATCTAAATCTCTCCCAACGTGTCACTTCCTGTGGTCGTTTTGAACGCCACGCGGATCAGCTTGTTTTTAACCTTTGCAGATGATGGTCACATGTTCACTGGTCCACTTGGTGAGACGCCGTCGTACCAACAGTTGTTTTAATGTTCGCGTGACACTCGACCTGAAGGAGCAGTTCAACATTACTTCCTGTTGTTCACGTCTCTGCAGAACAAATGTTTTCAAACGGTTTCCTGTCTCTTGTCTTTCCGTTAGCTAGCTGACGCTCACAGCTCCACACTGTGCTAACGTAAGCTAGCTGTTTACTCTTGTTTTCAGACTGAATGCTAAGCTAGCTATTTCCTCGCTAGCTTTATAATAGGACATGAACGTGTTGTAGAAACAGGAAGTTAACGAAAATGTTGAACTGCTCGTTTAAGTCAAATGATCGACAGTTTGGTCGCAGGAAGTGGGTTCTTCTTCTAACAGGAAACAGACTCGTTCAGGAAGTTCTTCCTCCTCCTCTTCCTCTCGGGTCACGTGTGATAAATCACGTAATTTTGATCTCGTCTCCGTTTTAACCACGTGGTGACGTGGTTCATCGGTGTTACCATAGAAACCGACCCGCGGTTCAGTATGGCGTGTAATGAATCATGTGACATGTGGTGAACCAATCAGAGCTCCAGGTGGCGTGACGTCAGCGTGGACACGATGTGACGTTCAAGCCACTCGGCAGGAACGCGACACTTCAACCCCGAACCGTTAACGAATTTGTAGCTGACGATGCAGTTTGTTAATAAAAGTTTAAAGGGGGCGTGTCCGTGGAAGGTTTTAAACGCTTTAAATGTCTTTTGGTTTCTTTGGTCTGTGTCGTGAATTGTTGGAACTGAAGCTGTGTGTTCTGTACGTCACTGTCGTCACGGCAACACACTAACATGTCTGTTGGAAGGAGAATTTTTGTGAGTATTTATATTTCCTACATTCTGTACTCGATCCTGACGCATTTCAGGAAATGCAATTTTACAGTCATTTGTACCTTTGCAAAAAAAATTCAATAAAGAAAATTAAGACGAAGTTTGACTCAATGTTTTTATCAAGGAAAAGAAAACGTGTTAAATAATCGTTTGAGAGATATAATCAAATGAGATCATCAGACACTCGTGACAGCTGATCTGTGACATCACCACCAGCCTGGAAATGAAAAAGCTAGGTCAGAGGTCAAAGGGCTCGAAGTCTGAGCCGGTCCGACGCGGACTTAACCACGAACTTAACCCTCTGAGTTTGGTCTCCACCTCCAGAGACAAACATCTGGCTCCTTAACATGAAACTATAAAACATGTGGAACACGTATGAACTTGTAGAAACAGTTTGGACGTAATGAAGTTTTCAAGAACAAACACGCTTCACACATACACGTCGTCTTTAATGCATCACAGTTTACACACACGGGAACACACAGTGTAACACAACGGGACAGTGACTCAAGACTCACGATCACAGGAAGATTATTATAATGTACTACATGTGTGTACTACATGTGTGTACTACATGTGTGTACTGACAGAAGGAGAGGTTGCTGTGATGAAAGGCTTCAGCTACATGAGAGCTGTGGACCAATCAGAGATCAGATTCCCATGTAGGTGTTCATCTTGCCCAGAGCGTCGCAGACGGTGGTGAGGTCGCTGCGTAGGTCCTGCACCACGCGCTCGATGCTGCGTGTGTCCTTCAGCAGGTCCATGCTCTGCGTGTACGGGTTGTAGAACACGCAGAACGGCCTCTGGATGGTCTTAGCAAACTCCCTGAGACAAGGTACAAGTACACACACTCAGAACAAAGGTACAAGTACACACACTCAGAACAAAGGTACAAGTACACACACTCACACTATATCGGTTAGATTGTCAGTGGTTGTGTGTCAGTAGTAGTGTGTCAGTAGTAGTGTGTCTGAAGTAGTGTGTCAGTTGTAGTCTGTCAGCAGCAGTGTGTCAGTGGTTGTGTGTCAGTAGTAGTGTGTCTGAAGTAGTGTGTCAGTTGTAGTCTGTCAGTAGCAGTGTGTCAGTAGCAGTGTGTCAGTTGTAGTGTGTCAGCAGTGTGTCAGTAGCAGTGTGTCAGTAGCAGTGTGTCTGTAGTAGTGTGTCAGTAGTAGTCTGTCAGCAGCAGTGTGTCAGTAGCAGTGTGTCAGTAGCAGTGTGTCAGTAGCAGTGTGTCAGCAGTGTGTCAGTAGCAGTGTGTCAGTAGTAGTGTGTCTGTAGCAGTGTGTCAGTAGTAGTGTGTCTGTAGCAGTGTGTCAGTAGTAGTGTGTCAGTAGTAGTGTGTCAGTAGTAGTGTGTCAGTAGCAGTGTGTCAGTAGTAGTGTGTCAGTAGCAGTGTGTCAGTTGTAGTCTGTCAGTAGCAGTGTGTCAGTAGCAGTGTGTCAGTTGTAGTGTGTCAGCAGTGTGTCAGCAGTGTGTCAGTAGCAGTGTGTCTGTAGTAGTCTGTCAGCAGCAGTGTGTCAGTAGCAGTGTGTCAGTAGCAGTGTGTCAGTAGCAGTGTGTCAGCAGTGTGTCAGTAGCAGTGTGTCAGTAGCAGTGTGTCAGTAGCATTGTGTCAGTAGTAGTGTGTCTGTAGCAGTGTGTCAGTAGTAGTGTGTCTGTAGTAGTGTGTCAGTAGTAGTGTGTCAGTAGTAGTGTGTCAGTAGTAGTGTGTCTGTAGCAGTGTGTCAGTAGTAGTGTGTCAGTAGCAGTGTGTCAGTAGTAGTGTGTCAGTAGCAGTGTGTCAGCAGCAGTGTGTCAGTAGTAGTGTGTCAGTAGTAGTGTGTCAGTAGCAGTGTGTCAGTAGCAGTGTGTCAGTAGTAGTGTGTCTGTAGTAGTGTGTCAGTAGCAGTGTGTCAGTAGTAGTGTGTCTGTAGCAGTGTGTCAGTAGTAGTGTGTCAGTAGTAGTGTGTCAGTAGTAGTGTGTCTGTAGCAGTGTGTCAGTAGTAGTGTGTCAGTAGCAGTGTGTCAGTAGTAGTGTGTCAGTAGCAGTGTGTCAGCAGCAGTGTGTCAGTAGTAGTGTGTCAGTAGTAGTGTGTCAGTAGCAGTGTGTCAGTAGCAGTGTGTCAGTAGTAGTGTGTCTGTAGTAGTGTGTCAGTAGCAGTGTGTCAGTAGTAGTGTGTCTGTAGCAATGTGTCAGTAGTAGTGTGTCAGTAGCAGTGTGACAGTTGTAGTGTGTCTGTAGCAGTGTGTCAGTAGTAGTGTGTCTGTAGCAGTGTGTCAGTTGTAGTGTGTCTGTAGCAGTGTGTCTGTAGCAGTGTGTCTGTAGCAGTGTGTCAGTAGCAGTGTGTTAGTAGCAGTGTGTCAGTAGCAGTGTGTCAGTAGCAGTGTGTCAGTAGCAGTGTGTCAGTAGCAGTGTATCAGTAGCAGTGTGTCAGTAGTAGTGTGTCAGTAGTAGTGTGTCAGTAGTAGTGTGTCAGTAGTAGTGTGTCAGTAGTAGTGTGTCAGTAGTAGTGTGTCAGTAGTAGTGTGTCTGTAGTAGTGTGTCAGTAGTAGTGTGTCAGTAGTAGTGTGTCTGTAGCAGTGTGTCAGTAGTAGTGTGTCAGTAGCAGTGTGTCAGTAGCAGTGTGTCAGTAGCAGTGTGTCAGCAGCAGTGTGTCAGTAGTAGTGTGTCAGTAGTAGTGTGTCAGTAGCAGTGTGTCAGTAGCAGTGTGTCAGTAGTAGTGTGTCTGTAGTAGTGTGTCAGTAGTAGTGTGTCAGTAGTAGTGTGTCAGTAGTAGTGTGTCAGTAGTAGTGTGTCAGTAGCAGTGTGTCAGTAGCAGTGTGTCAGTAGCAGTGTGTCAGTAGTAGTGTGTCAGTAGTAGTGTGTCTGTAGTAGTGTGTCAGTAGTAGTGTGTCAGTAGTAGTGTGTCAGTAGTAGTGTGTCTGTAGCAGTGTGTCAGTAGTAGTGTGTCAGTAGCAGTGTGTCAGTAGTAGTGTGTCAGTAGCAGTGTGTCAGCAGCAGTGTGTCAGTAGTAGTGTGTCAGTAGTAGTGTGTCAGTAGCAGTGTGTCAGTAGCAGTGTGTCAGTAGTAGTGTGTCTGTAGTAGTGTGTCAGTAGCAGTGTGTCAGTAGTAGTGTGTCTGTAGCAGTGTGTCAGTAGTAGTGTGTCAGTAGTAGTGTGTCAGTAGTAGTGTGTCTGTAGCAGTGTGTCAGTAGTAGTGTGTCAGTAGCAGTGTGTCAGTAGTAGTGTGTCAGTAGCAGTGTGTCAGCAGCAGTGTGTCAGTAGTAGTGTGTCAGTAGTAGTGTGTCAGTAGCAGTGTGTCAGTAGCAGTGTGTCAGTAGTAGTGTGTCTGTAGTAGTGTGTCAGTAGCAGTGTGTCAGTAGTAGTGTGTCTGTAGCAATGTGTCAGTAGTAGTGTGTCAGTAGCAGTGTGACAGTTGTAGTGTGTCTGTAGCAGTGTGTCAGTAGTAGTGTGTCTGTAGCAGTGTGTCAGTTGTAGTGTGTCTGTAGCAGTGTGTCTGTAGCAGTGTGTCTGTAGCAGTGTGTCAGTAGCAGTGTGTTAGTAGCAGTGTGTCAGTAGCAGTGTGTCAGTAGCAGTGTGTCAGTAGCAGTGTGTCAGTAGCAGTGTATCAGTAGCAGTGTGTCAGTAGTAGTGTGTCAGTAGCAGTGTGTCAGTAGCAGTGTGTCAGTTGTAGTGTGTCAGTAGCAGTGTGTCAGTAGTAGTGTGTCAGTAGTAGTGTGTCAGTTGTAGTGTGTCTGTAGCAGTGTGTCAGTAGCAGTGTGTCAGTTGTAGTGTGTCTGTAGCAGTGTGTCAGTTGTAGTGTGTCTGTAGTAGTGTGTCAGTAGTAGTGTGTCAGTAGCAGTGTGTCAGTAGTAGTGTGTCTGTAGCAGTGTGTCAGTAGTAGTGTGTCAGTAGCAGTGTGTCAGTAGCAGTGTGTCAGTTGTAGTGTGTCAGTAGCAGTGTGTCAGTAGTAGTGTGTCAGTAGTAGTGTGTCAGTTGTAGTGTGTCTGTAGCAGTGTGTCAGTAGCAGTGTGTCAGTTGTAGTGTGTCTGTAGCAGTGTGTCAGTTGTAGTGTGTCTGTAGTAGTGTGTCAGTAGTAGTGTGTCAGTAGCAGTGTGTCAGTAGTAGTGTGTCTGTAGCAGTGTGTCAGTAGTAGTGTGTCAGTAGTAGTGTGTCTGTAGCAGTGTGTCAGTAGTAGTGTGTCAGTAGTAGTGTGTCAGTAGTAGTGTGTCAGTAGTAGTGTGTCTGTAGCAGTGTGTCAGTAGCAGTGTGTCAGTAGTAGTGTGTCTGTAGCAGTGTGTCAGTAGTAGTGTGTCAGTAGTAGTGTGTCTGTAGCAGTGTGTCTGTAGTAGTGTGTCAGTAGTAGTGTGTCTGTAGCAGTGTGTCAGTAGCAGTGTGTCAGTTGTAGTGTGTCAGTTGTAGTGTGTCAGTAGCAGTGTGTCAGTAGTAGTGTGTCAGTAGTAGTGTGTCTGTAGCAGTGTGTCTGTAGCAGTGTGTCTGTAGCAGTGTGTCTGTAGCAGTGTGTCTGTAGCAGTGTGTCTGTAGCAGTGTGTCAGTAGCAGTGTGTCAGTAGCAGTGTGTCAGTTGTAGTGTGTCTGTAGCAGTGTGTCTGTAGCAGTGTGTCAGTTGTACCTCATCTTCTCCTTCGCCTCCTCGAAGCTCTCGGAGACAAAGTAAACGTCCTGGAAAGTTGTGATGAGACATTCTTGGTCACATGTCGTCTTCGGGTCGAACGTCTTCACACACGCCTGATCAGACAGAGCATGCTGGGAAACAACAGTTAGTGTGTGTTACAGTGTGTGTTACAGTGTGTGTTACAGTGTGTGTCTGTGTGTTACAGTGTGTGTCTGTGTATGTGCGTGTCTGTGTGTGTCTCTGTGTGTGTCTCTGTGTCTGTGTGTGTGTGTTACAATGTGTGTGTGTGTGTGTGTGTTACAATGTGTGTGTCAGTGTGTAACTGTGTGTGTTACAGTGTGTGTCTGTGTATGTGCGTGTCTGTGTGTGTCTCTGTGTCTGTGTGTGTGTGTGTGTGTTACAATGTGTGTGTCAGTGTGTGTGTGTGTGTTAAAGTGTGTGTGTCAGTGTGTGTCAGTGTGTTACAGTGTGTGTTACAGTATGTGTCTGTGTGTTACAGTGTGTGTCTGTGTGTGTGTGTGTGTGTGTGTCTTGTGTGTGTGTCTCAGTGTGTGTGTGTCTGTGTGTGTCTGTGTGTGTCTGTGTGTTACAGTATGTGTCTGTGTGTTACAGTGTGTGTCTCAGTGTGTGTGTCTCAGTGTGTGTGTCTGTGTGTGTGTCTGTGTGTGTGTCTCAGTGTGTGTGTGTGTGTGTGTCTGTGTGTGTCTGTGTGTGTGTGTGTGTGTCTCAGTGTGTGTGTCTCAGTGTGTGTGTCTGTGTGTGTGTCTGTGTGTGTGTCTCAGTGTGTGTGTGTGTGTGTGTCTGTGTGTTACAGTGTGTGTCTCAGTATGTGTGTGTGTGTGTGTGTGTGTGTGTGTGTGTGTCTGTGTGTGTCTGTGTGTGTGTGTGTGTGTGTGTCTGTGTGTGTGTGTGTGTGTGTCTCAGTGTGTGTGTCTGTGTGTGTGTCTGTGTGTGTCTGTGTGTGTGTGTGTTACCCTCAGCTCCCCGATGGACGACAGCAGTCCGGCTCCGTACGCTCGCAGCTCTTTGTCTTGTTTGCAAAGTCCAAACTCAATAGTAAAGAAATAACACTGTAAAAAATGCAGCACAGTGCGTCATGTTACTTTTAGTTTTTAACAGTTTGAAACAATGAACATCACAATAAACTTGTAATACTCAGTGTGGCCTGTAGAGGCCACTATCACAGACTGCTGAAGTAATAGAGTTCATCCATGAAAATATAATAATGAGGTGGTATTATGACAGAAGTATGTGGACCCAGTACATCTACGTGTGTCCAGTAGAAGTACACGTGTACTATTACATGCAGTATTACTCACGGTGGCCAGTTTCTGGACGTCCTGGTCGGACGCTCCGAGAGACGCTAACCCGATCTCCTGAGAGAACTGAGCGAACTTAGGGTCGGCCAACAGAGGAACGTGTCCCAGCAGCTCGTGACACGTGTCCCTGGAACCACAACACACATGTTACAGGTGTCTGTGTGTGTGTCTGTGTGTGTGTGTCTGTGTGTGTGTGAACTCACGGTTCAGGTGTGTACAGTGGGTCAGTACTGTGACGAACATACTGAGTACAGTTAAACACTCGGTACGCTAGAGCCGCCAGGAAATCTCTTGGAGACAAGTAACCTGCGACAGGACGAACTGTGAATCCAGAACACTCTACACACACACACACACACACACACAGACACACACACACAGACACACACACACAGACAGACACACACACACACACACACACACACACACACAGACACACACACACACACACACACACACACACACACACACACACACACAGACACACACACACACACACACACACACACACAGACACACACACACACACACACACACAGACACACACACACAGACACACAGTTTGAATACTTCATTCAACAGAACATCATCAACAGAAAGAAATAATATTGATAAAAAGAAGCATAATAATAACAGTAGTAATTCAATGGTTTAGTATTTATTTCTCTTTTCTAGTCTTGATGACTCAAAGCTCTTTTCACACAGAGCATCTATTCACAGCACATTGTTATTCTATGGGGGGGGGGGATTCAGGGTTCAGCATCTTGCCCGAGGACACCTCGGCATGCGGCTGGGTCAGACTGGGGATCGAACCGCCGACCTTCAGGTTGGAGGACGACCGCTCTACCCCTGAGCCGCCCTTTACTTTACTGAATCAGAACAATAATAGCAGTGACCTCTGAGGACGACCTCTACCGACCCCTGAGGACGACCTCTACCGACCTCTGAGGACGACCTCTACCGACCTCTGAGGAAGACGGACACGTCCTCCAGCTGTGGCACGTTGTCCTCCCTGTAGCCGCAGTGCTTGACCAGCAGGGGCAGGTTCTGCAGGTGCTCTCTGCAGGCGTGGGTCGGGTACAGTTTGCTCAGCTCCCGGAACACCACCCCCCACGTCTTGATCTCCTCAGGGGTGTACTCGATCCGAGGGATGGGCTGTCCGCTGAGGGTGGAGACACACAATCCACCTCATATCTGATTCAAACGTGTCAGCTCCGTTCAACGCTGACACGTTCAAATGTTCAATTCTTAATATGTTCAAACGCTGAATTGATATTTAAAGTCGGTTTGGATAAAAGCTAAATGCTGTGTACTGTAAACATGTAAACAAGTTCACAATGTTGATACATCTTACAACATCGAGACGTAAAGACATTACATCTTGAAAAGGTTAAAACATTAAAAGGTTAAAACTTGATACTTACAATTTGTAATTCATGGCCACTTCCACAAAGTATTTCCTCCGCAGGCGGTAAACGTTATCTTTAAAACCCTGAGAACACGATGGTTTCAATACATCAATACAACTTTATTTCATTTATATAGACTCCATTTGTACTTTATGTGTATATTTGTTTTAAGTTGATTTAGGAGATGCCACCAGATGATTTATGTCGTCTCTGATCGGTTCTGGATCTGTGTGACTCACAGGATGCTCGGCGTCCAGCTCGGATCCGTACATCAGAACCCGGTGACAACACTGATCCAGATCCGAGATCTTCATCGGGAACCAGGGGACATCGTCTTCCTCTGAGCAGAGACAACTTCCTGTTAGCAGCAACTTCCTGTTCGCGTCTCACAACAACAACCATCTGATGATGATTCATTCATTTTTATTTATTTAGAAGATGTAAACAAAACAAAGAGAAATTATACAAACAAGTAAAAAATTACTTATTTCATCTAATTATCTTAACCATATATCATAAATATCTTCTTTACCTCTGCTCTATGTTGTATATGTATAGATATATACAGTATGTATATACATATATATAAATACATTTAATAATTAATAATAATACTATATAAATAATAAAAATGAGAATATATATATAAATGTTTATACATATATACAAACTCATAAACCTACATTCCCAAAATCCAAAACACATTTGCTTTGTTATTCATATCAAGCAGAGAGCAACAACATATATTTGTTCTTTATTTTAAACTAATGTTGTGACATTATTTGAAGTCCACATTTACAAAAAGTTCTTTGGTTGTTCGGATACTTTGAGTTTAAAATTAAAGCTATCATTACGATTGACAGGTTAACATATATACTCCATATTCCTTTTAATTGTTTCTATTATCCCTTAAAATGTTCTTATATTATTTCTTACGTCTCCTTATGAGTCAACTTTTTTTTATATTTTCTGCCTCTGTTCTAGTTTATTAGAATTTTCTGTTTTATTCATTAAATGATGACCGCTGCAGCCAACAGGGACGTCCCAACCTGGGAGGCGTGCACGTGTGATGGAGGCGTGCACGTGTGATGGAGGCGTGCACGTGTGATGGAGGCGTGCACGTGTGATGGAGGCGTGCACGTGTGATGGAGGCGTGCACGTGTACCTGCTTCAGTCGACCACGCGTGTGCAGCCGTGTTGACGGACACGACCTTCACGTGACCTTTGAGAAGTTCCACCAGCTCGTTAAACTCCTTCTTGCTGCAGCTGCAGTCGGCGAAGATCTCGACCTCGTTCGCTCGCTTGGACCTCCTCGACTCGATGTGCTGCAGGTTCACTCGCTTCTCCTGCAGGAGGAGGAAGAGGAGGAAGAGGAGGATGAGGATGAGGAGGAGGAGGAGGAAGAGGAGGAGGGAGTTGGAAGAGGGAGAGGAGGAGGAGGAGGAGGAGGTAGAAGAGGAGGAGGAGGGAGTTGGAGGAGGAAGAAGAGGAAGAGGAGGAGGGAGTTGGAGGAGGAGGAGGTAGAAGAGGAGGAGGAGGGAGTTGGAGGAGGAAGAAGAGGAAGAGGAGGAGGGAGTTGGAGGAGGAGGTGGTAGAAGAGGAGGAGGAGGGAGTTGGAAGAGGAAGAGGAGGAGGAGGAGGAGGAAGAAGAGGAGGGAGTTGGAGGAGGAAGAAGAGGATGAGGAGGAAAAAGAGCAGGAGGAGGAGGAGGAAGAAGAGGAGGAGGAGGGAGTTGGAGGAGGAAGAGGAGGAGGAGGTAGAAGAGGAGGAGGAGGAAGAGGAGGAGGTGGAAGACTCCTCTTCCTCTTCCAGACTCGAACAACCAGCTCCACAGATCCTCTTAGAACATGATGTCATGGTTCAAAGGAAGGGATTGGTCAGTGGGCGGAGCTTATGCTGTTTGATCTCTTATCTCCTGTGGTGATTTACATAACAAGGGACCGAGCTGAACCTGAAGTTACCTGATGACCACAGGTCCTGCTTCACAGTGCAGGACCGGGATCTGGTTCTGGTTCTGGTTCTGGATCTGGTTCTGGTTCTGGTTCTCTCACCTGGAAGATTCTCAGAGCTGTGACCAAACATCCGACTTCGTTCTTCAGAGAAAACACCACGGCTGTTTTCTCTGAGGCTCCGCCCTCTGTCTCCGGCTGCTCGTTGATTGGACAGAAAGACGGACGACGAGACTGGAACAAAGAGTTCAAATGTTTTTATACAAACACTCAACGTTCTGGAAACAAGGAGCTGATGAAGACAGAGAAGATGATGATGATGAAGATGAAAAGATGAAGATTGGCCTCCTCTCACCATCTGCCCCCCCGTGTGGCGGAGCTGCTGCTGGTCAAACATGGCCGAGTCCAGAGACATCCCCCTCCTGGTCCAGTACTTGCTGGAGAACATCATCATGGCAGGTTGCATTCTGGGAACTGGTCCCTTCATCACATGGGCCGAGGCCATGGGGAACCAGTGGGTGTAGGAGTACCAGGGCTCCAGACTGACGGCTGACTGCTGCTCCAACAACCAGCTTCACCACTGAGGCTGGACCAGCACACGCCCCCTCTTATACCCACTGACAGGCTCCGCCCTCACAACTCTGACGTCCACCTCCTCCTGCAGGGGGGGGAAACAGGAGGAGGAGGATATTACAAAACTCTTCATTTTATAAGCGATTGTGAAGCAGTTCACCTGCTTTGGTTTTTATATCAATCAAATGTTATTAGTCTCATTTTCCCAGTTTGTCTCACAGATGTTAAAAGGATCAACTTCCTGTTCTTAACTCAACTTCCTGTACTTAACTCAACTTCCTGTACTTAACTCAACTTCCTGTTCTTAACTCAACTTCCTGTACTTAACTCAACTTCCTGTACTTAACTCAACTTCCTGTTCTTAACTCAACTTCCTGTTCTTAACTCAACTTCCTGTACTTAACTCAACTTCCTGTTCTTAACTCAACTTCCTGTTCTTAACTCAACTTCCTGTTCTTAACTCAACTTCCTGTTCTTAACTCAACTTCCTGTTCTTAACTCAACTTCCTGTACTTAACTCAACTTCCTGTTCTTAACTCAACTTCCTGTACTTAACTCAACTTCCTGTTCTTAACTCAATTTCCTGTTCTTAACTCAATTTCCTGTTATTAACTCAACTTCCTGTTCTTAACTCAACTTCCTGTTCTTAACTCAACTTCCTGTTCTTAACTCAATTTCCTGTTATTAACTCAACTTCCTGTTCTTAACTCAACTTCCTGTTCTTAACTCAACTTCCTGTTCTTAACTCAACTTCCTGTACTTAACTCAACTTCCTGTTCTTAACTCAACTTCCTGTACTTAACTCAACTTCCTGTTCTTAACTCAACTTCCTGTTCTTAACTCAACTAGAGGGAAACAGAAACTTAGTGATCAGTGAATAAAGCTCAGTCCCATGTGAGGATCCTCTCCCAGGACACACACATGCTGATGGAACTGAGCACATCAACACAACAACACAACAACAGGATTCACTGCATGAGAAGAACCAGTTTGTAACTTCATGTTTAAAGTGTTTGTACATCATGTCTGATGGAGGTGAAGGAGCAGATGAACGGAGGAGTTCCTGATGGTGGAGATGTGAGGAGACATGTTGTGATCTATAGAAACGTCTGCAGAACGAAGGCAGTTACAGAAGATCAGTGGCAGCAGTTTTCCAACAATAGGAAACATTAACATCAGTATCACAAAGGAAGGGTTAGGTTGGTAGATTGATTGTATTCAGTGTACTTTTTATTAAAGGCAGAATGTCTCTTAGTAACTTTGTGGGAATGAGATCTAAGATACAAGTTGTGGGTTTAGAAAATGAGATTAGCTGATCAAAGATGATCAAAGAGAAGCTTTCTTAATAAATAACAGGATTCTCAGCTGATGTGTTAGTGCCAACTGAGGGCAGGAGATGGTAGATCTGATTTCTTATAGTTAGAATTTTAACGTTAAAGAAGTTCATAATGATGTTGTTGTTGGGGATGGAGGAATACTGGTTTATGTGCAGATATTATGAAGATAATATGCATATACTGTATATGACCATACTATGTACATACACTTCTTCATGGCATCGTGGCGTGGTCTTGGATTCCTCTCTGTGAGCAGGTGGAGCCGAGTGAATGACAGTCAGTCCTCCGTCCTCACAAAGCCGCCTCCTCTTCAATCAACTGGGAGAGATGGTTGGATGATAAGTGGCGAGTGGCGGCGAGCTATCAGCCATGTGCGGAGACAATTTCCTGCAGCACAGGAAATGAAAGAGCAGCGAGGCGGCAGCGGCTTTGTTGTGACTGATGCAGCTTTATGAGCAGATCTCAGGTGATACCTGCGCCCGACTCAGGCGCCTTCAACGCCACACATCAAAAGAGCTGGGGGGGGGCTGTCGTGACATTTAGAGGAACGTGTTCAACGTGATGAACAGCCACTTCAGCTGGTGTGACATTTCTGAATCATAAACATCTTTCCTATGTTGGTGAAGCTGATGTCACTGTGGCCTGATGGCGCTACAACCACACAAGTCGTCTGTGGTGAGTTATGGTTACAGGCTGTTCCATCAACAGTCTGATTTAAAACATTGTTTTAACAAATCATTAGTCTTGGTTACGTGTGTGCATGGGGAGGGAGTGTGGTAGAGTTACTGTGGTTGTTTCCTGTTGTTGTTTCCCGTGTTTGTTTACTGTTGTTTGCTGTTGATGTTTCCTGTGGTTGTTTCCCATGTTAGCATCCTGTTGTTTCCTGTGGTAGCTTCCTGTGGTTGTTTCCTGTGGTTGTTTCCTGTTGTTTCCTGTGGTTGTTTCCTGTTGTTTCCCGTGGTTGCATCCTGTTGTTTCCTGTGGTTGTTTCCTGTTGTTTCCCGTGTTAGCTTCCTGTTGTTGTTTCTTGGTGTCTCCCGTGGTTGTTTCCTGTTGTTTTTCGTGGTTGCATCCTGTTGTTTCCTGTGGTAGCTTCCTGTTGATTCCTGTGGTAGCTTCCTGTTGCTTCCTGTGGTTGTTTCCTGTTGTTTCCCTTGGTTGCATCCTGTTGTTTCCTGTTGTTTACCATGTTAGCTTCCTGTTGTTGTTTCTTGGTGTCTCCCGTGGTTGTTTCCTGTTGTTTCCCATGGTTGCATCCTGTTGTTTCCTGTGGTAGCTTCCTGTTGCTTCCTGTGGTTGTTTCCTGTTGTTTCCCAAGGTTCCATCCTGTTTAATCCCGAGGTTGTTTCCTGTTGTTTCCCGTGGTTGTTTCCTGTTGTTTCCCGTGGTTGCATCCTGTTGTTTCCCATGGTAGCTTCCTGTTGTTTCCTGTTGTTTCCCGTGGTTGCTTCCTATTGTTTCCAGAGGTTGCTTCCTGTTGTTTCCCGTGGTTGCATCCTGTTGTTTCCCGTGGTAGCTTCCTGTTGTTGTTTCCCGTGGTTGCTTCCTGTTGTTGTTTCCTGTTGTTTCCCGTGGTTGCATCCTGTTGTTTCCCGAGGTTGCTTTCTGTTGTTTCCCGTGGTTGCTTCCTGTTGTTTCCTGTGGTTGTTTCCCGTGGTTGCTTCCTGTTGTTTCCTGTGGTTGTTTCCTGTTTAATCCCGAGGTTGTTTCCTGTTTAATCCCGTGGTTGCATCCTGTTGTTTCCCGAGGTTGCTTCCTGTTGTTTGCCGTGTTTAATTCTTGTTGTTTACAGTGGTTGTTTCCTGTTGTTTCTTGTGGTAGCTTCCTGATGTTTCCTGTGGTTGTTTCCTGTCGTTTCCCGTGGTTGCTTCCTGTTGTTTCCCGTGTTTAATTCTTGTTGTTTACAGTGGTCGTTTCCCGTGGTAGCTTCCTGTTGTTTCCTGTGGTTGCTTCCTGTTGTTGTTTCCTTTTGTTTCCCGTGGTTGCTTCCTGTTATTTCCCGTGTTTAATTCTTGTTGTTGTTTACAGTGGTTTTTTCCTGTCGTTTCCCGTGGTTGCTTCCTGTTGTTTCCCGTGGTTGCTTCCTGTTGTTTCCCGTGTTTAATTCTTGTTGTTGTTTAGAGTGGTTGTTTCCTGTCGTTTCCCGTGGTTGCTTCCTGTCGTTTTCCGTGGTTCCTTCCTGTTGCTGCATCCTGTTGTTTCCCATGTTTAATTCTTGTTTTTGTTTCCTGTTGATGTTGCTTACTGTTGTTTTCAGTGGTTGTTTACCATGGTAAGTTCTTATTTTTCCCCCCTGTCGTTGTTTCCTTTGTTTTTTTCCAGTGGTTGCTTCCTGTTGTTTCCCGTGGTTTTTTCCTGTTGTTTCCCTTGTGTAATTTGTGTGGTTGCTTCCCGTTGTTGTTTTCAGTAGTTGTTTCCTGTAAGTGTTTACCATGGATAGTTCTTGTTTTTTTTCCTGTGGTTGCTTCCTGTTGTTGTTTCCCAGCTACTCAGTCTGATTTAGGCTTTATTCTGAAAAGACTCACCCAAGCAGGAAATGAGCTGCTAAAATATAACTAACTTTAACGGATTCTCAAACAATGATCCATTGATCATATAAATGTATTTATCAGGTAAAAAAAATCAGATACCTGAAATTCTGAAATCATTTTATTGCTCAGATTTCGATCCATTACATCAAACTAGCTGAAATCACAAATTTAAACCTGGAAAAACAAACAAAGCCGTCACAATCAAATCAAAGATTTATCAGTTTCAAACTCTGATCATTGAACAAACTTTATATTTTCACTTTGTTTCAATAAAGACGGTGACACCATCACATCAGTCTGACACGACGTCTGGCTTAAAGCGACACTTTTAGGAAACATTTATTTTCTTACTGGAGATGTCACGTTAACAAGATGTTCCCACCTCTGGTTACCACGGTAACCACATCACATCACTGTGTGTTCCTTTGGTGGTAAGAACACACTGAGATGTCTGATATCACTACCAGTAAAAGAACCGATTATTTCCCACAATGCCTCAGTGTTCCTGTAAGTAAATATATGAGCTGGTTCAGTTCACATCAAACACAAGTCTGATTGGTCGGTTCCGCACAGCGTCCGTTCACACCTGGTATTAACATGATCACTGCTCTAAGGTCAGGTGAGGACACTCAGATCAGATCTGATCCACCAGACCACGTTCTGTTTCTGTGTGAACCTGAGTCTGTCCAGGGACACATGAAGGACGTCCTGGGACAGATGAACGACGTCCAGGGACAGATGAAGCACGTCCAGGGACACATGAGGGACGTCCTGGGACAGATGAAGGACGTCCAGGGACAGATGGATGTCCTGGGACAGATGAGGGACGTCCTGGGACAGATGGATGTCCTGGGACAGATGAAGGACGTCCAGGGACAGATGAGGGACGTCCAGGGACAGATGAAGGACGTCTCTGAGCCTCAGTTTTACTACGAATCAAACACATTGTTTCTCTTTGATTTGTTTGTATCCATCAACACTGATGAGCTGATACTGATCCACAGTTTATTAAACAGGTCTCATCTTTGATCAGATTCACACTCTGCTGACTCACCAAACACAGACGTGTGTGTACTTCTTAATGAGGACACTCAATGACACATTCCCTAACCATCACAACTAAACCTAACTGGAAAACCAAGTCCCTCAAACAGTCCTTAGAAGAAGTGAGGTCCAGACTAAATGTCCTCACTCTGTGGGTCTATGCTTAGAATGGTCCTCACAAAAGGTATAAGGACAGGAACTGGATCCAAACAACACAAGTAACGTGTTCATTTGCATTTAGAGCAGGAAGTAAGAACCAAGGAGACGCATAACATGTTAATACCAGGTGTGAACGGGGCGAGAGAGAGAGAGAGTGAGAGACAGAGAGAGAGAGAGAGTGAGAGACAGAGACAGAGAGAGACAGGTTCCGTGTTCGTATCTTTCCAATGACACAAGATTTTACTGATTATAAATCAATATAAAATCAATGAACAGTGTTGACTCTGCTCGTCAGAGTCTGTGAAACAGAGTAAAAATACTTTGATTCTTGATGAGCTGTCGAGGTCAGAGGTCGGATCACACAAGTGTCTGATCTCAGGCGAGTCCTCCATGTTTCACACCTAAACTCTTGAGATGACACCAGCAGGTGTGAAAAGCCCCCCCCCCCTATAAAAATCAGGAGGAATAACTGAGCGACTGTTAGAGACACTCAGGTAGAACATAGTAGAAAAATAAGCTTCTGAATCATTTTAAATCCTTGAACATTCTGAAGGTGGCGTGCTGACGCTGGATCAGTCTCTGCTGTTAACTACGATATAAAGGCCACTTTGCAGCTGTTGTGTGAGCTGGTCTCTCGCAGGTGTGTGTGGAGGGCGGAGCAGGCGTCCTGTCGCTGCGCCGCTCTGGAAACCGCCGGAGGAGGAGCAGCGGCCGTCGGGTCGCAGCCGCTCACGTTCGCCTCAAAGCCCAGAATGTTCCTGACCGAGTCCGGTAAGTCCTGTGGACGACAGACTGCAGGTGATTGGCTGGAAGGAAACTACAGGTGAAGCAATGAGGACACGTCTCAGGTGTAAAGAACAGAAAAACACATTCTATCAAATATTGTGTTATAAAATCTTTCCTCTAAATATTCCACATCTGGTGGTTGGTTGTCTGCTCAGAGGAACCTGAAGCTATTTGATTTCTGATGCTGTTGATCGGTTTCCTGTGGATGTATTAACCAGAGACTGTACCTTACAGCTGCTCATCTGCAGACTGATGCCCTCGGCTTTCTGAAGAATCTCTTCAATGTCCAGCTTCATTGAAAGTTCGTTAATGTGCTGAAAGAAAAACACACAAAGGTTTGTTTGTTTCTCTGCTGTCAAAGTGTTGGACAGAGCAGGAGTCGCTGCATCATCTGATCCAGATGTTCAAATGTTTCAAACATCTGCAGCATCGTCAGTGAACGCAGCACCAGTAGGAGCAGAAGGTTCTAATGTACAGGCATGAGACATCTGTGCTGCCCCCTTCTGGACAACACTCCTCACTGCGTCTGTGTCAAGTTTTATATGACAATGAATAATAATGAATTTGATTCTGATCTGATTCATTGGAACTGATCAGTACCTTGAGGATTTCATTGAAGCCGTACTTCTCCTCCATGATCTTCTGCTTCTCGGAGTCCAGGATGGCGCAGCAGACGAGCAGGTGGAGGTTCTGACAGGGAAGACCCGTCCACATCACCTGAGGACCACAGGCACATGGGGTCGCTCAGCAGGGAAGCACCCACCCAAACATGGTTTAAAAACATGAAGTGTGACTGACCTCCCACAGCCGGAGGACGTCCTGGAAACTGAGCTCCCGCTTAAATCTGATCAACAACCAGCGGAAACAGAAATACAGGTAACCTGAGTCCTGACACTCTGAAACACACACAGCGACAACATCACTCTTCAGCTTCTCACTCTTCACAATGAAAGGTTCTTTTCATTTTCATGTCAACTTCCCCCTAAGCGTACAGCTAGCTTAGCATACAGACTTTAGCATAGACTGTGAACAGACAGAAGGTGTGTTTCATACCGAGGTAATTCCAGAAAGACAAGTCCAGCAGTCTGAGCAGAGAACTGAGCTGAAGCAGCTGAGTCTTCATGCCCTGCATCTGCTCCTCGAAGTTCTGATGCTGCACACACACAGAGAGAGAGAGAGAGAGAGAGAGAGAGAGAGAGAGAGAGAGAGAGAGAGAGAGAGACACACACACACAGACAGAGAGAGAGAGACACACACACACACAGAGAGAGAGAGACAGAGAAACACACACACACAGAGAGGGAGACAGAGAAACACACACACACACACACAGACAGAGCGAGAGAGACAGAGAAACACACACACACACAGAGAGAGGGAGACAGAGAAACACACACACACACACACACACACACACACACACACACACACACACACACACACACACACACACACACACACACACACACACACACACACACACACACACACACACAGAGAGACAGACAGAGAAACACACACACATACACACAGAGAGACAGAGAAACACACACACACACACAGAGAGACAGAGAAACACACACACAGAGCAACACACACACAGAGAAACACACACACACACACACACACACAGAGAAACACACACACACACACACACACACAGAGACAGAGAAACACACACACAGAGAAACACACACACAGAGAAACACACACACAGAGAAACACACACACACACACACACACACACACACAGAGACAGAGAAACACACACACACACAGAGAGAGGAAAGACAGAGAAACACAAACACACACACACACACACACACAGAGAGAGACAGAGAAACACACACACAGAGAAACACACACAGACACAGACACACAGACACACAGACACACACACACACACACAGTTAGCACACGTCCTGTGGGTCACACTCTTTCACCATTAAGGTCGATGATGCTTCTTTACCATCTGATCCATGAAGGAGACAAAACACCAGAAGGCGTCGACCTCGTTCTCCATCACAAAGAGAATCGGAGAGAGCAGGTCACTCATCCCCTGGACGTAGCCTGAGGGAACCGGACAGAACCTTTAATACACACGTTCCTAATGTTCCCTCTGTGTTCCCTCAGTGTTCCCTCAGAGTTCCCTCAGAGTTCCCTCTGTGTTCCCTGAGTGTTCCCTCAGTGTTCCCTCTGTGTTCCCTGAGTGTTCCCTCAGTGTTCCCTCAGTGTTCCCTCAGTGTTCCCTCAGTGTTCCCTCTGTGTTCCCTGAGTGTTCCCCCTCAGTGTTCCCTCTGTGTTCCCTCTGTGTTCCCTCAGTGTTCCCTCAGTGTTCCCTCAGTGTTCCCTCTGTTCCCCCTCAGTGTTCCCTCAGTGTTCCCTCAGTGTTCCCTCTGTTCCCCCTCAGTGTTCCCTCTGTGTTCCCTCAGTGTTCCCTCTGTGTTCCCTCAGTGTTCCCTCTGTGTTCCCTCAGTGTTCCCTCAGTGTTCCCTCAGAGTTCCCTCAGTGTTCCCTCTGTGTTCCCTGAGTGTTCCCTCAGTGTTCCTTCAGTGTTCCCTGAGTGTCCCCTGAGTGTTCCCTCTGTGTTCCCTCTGTGTTCCCTCTGTGTTCCCTCAGTGTTCCCTCTGTGTTCCCTCTGTGTTCCCTGAGTGTTCCCTCAGTGTTCCCTCTGTGTTCCCTCAGTGTTCCCTCTGTGTTCCCTCTGTGTTCCCTCTGTGTTCCCTCTGTGTTCCCTGAGTGTTCCCCAGGAGGTGCTGCTGGTACCCCAGGTGGACGATGGTTCTCACCGAGGTCGAAGTCGTACATGCAGTACGTCATCAGGATGTCGTTGAGGAGAACCAGGCCGGGGTTATCGATGCCCTCGTAGAACCTGTTGGTTCTGTCGGTTCTGTTCACGTCTTTCTCTAAAAAGAGAAATGACAGAAACATCTCACAGTACGACTGTGTCCAAACTCAACAACTTTTCAGTTTTCAGTTCCTTGTTTCCGGCTGCAGAAGAACGATGAAAAGACAAAGCCTCACCGATCAGACTCCTGTAGTCTCTGAGTCTGGAGTTCCTCCTCTCCTGCTCCTCACTGACCGACTTCCACTGCAGCTTCATCCTGAAGTACTCGTCACTGTCAACGTCACAACAACAGTCCGTTAATGACCTCAGCACCATGACAACCGCACCACAACGCTCAGAGGCCAGAGGTCATCAGGTAACTTCAGGTGTAATTCAGAGTTTTCAGTCCTACGGAGCTCATTCACTTGTTGACGTGGTAAATCACCATGGTAACTTACTAACTTCCTCTGTCAGCTGCTGGAGCTCAACAGAACCAGCCCGACCCGTAAAGTGCTCCCAGTCCCACAGAACCAGCCCGACCCGTAAAGTGCTCCCAGTCCCACAGAACCAGCCTGACCCGTAAAGTGCTCCCAGTCCCACAGAACCAGCCCGACCCGTAAAGTGCTCCCAGTCCCACAGAACCAGCCCGACCCGTAAAGTGCTCCCAGTCCCACAGAACCAGCCTGACCCGTAAAGTCCTCCCAGTCCCACAGAACCAGCCCGACCCGTAAAGTGCTCCCAGTCCCACAGAACCAGCCTGACCCGTAAAGTGCTCCCAGTCCCACAGAACCAGCCCGACCCGTAAAGTGCTCCCAGTCCCACAGAACCAGCCCGACCCGTAAAGTGCTCCCAGTCCCACAGAACCAGCCCGACCCGTAAAGTGCTCCCAGTCCACAGAACCAGCCCGACCCGTAAAGTGCTCCCAGTCCCACAGAACCAGCCCCACCCGTAAAGTGCTCCCAGTCCCACAGAACCTGCCCGACCCGTAAAGTGCTCTCAGTCCCACAGAACCAGCCTGACCCGTAAAGTGCTCCCAGTCCCACAGAACCAGCCCGACCCGTAAAGTGCTCCCAGTCCCACAGAACCAGCCTGACCCGTAAAGTGCTCCCAGTCCCACAGAACCAGCCCGACCCGTAAAGTGCTCCCAGTCCCACAGAACCAGCCCGACCCGTAAAGTGCTCCCAGTCCCACAGACTGTCTGCACCTACGCTGCCTCACTGGTGGGAGTTATCCTTCTATAAATACTGTGATTGAGTTTCTATCAATCACATGAACCTCACAGAGGAAAGAAACAACCTTCAAATGGATTGATTGGTATTGATGACAGAAAAACTTAATGATTTAACCGGAAAACAAAAATCCGTCCGTTTAAGACGTTTGTAGATTTAATTGATGAATTGTTGAATCAATCATGTTATTTGTATGTGTTGATTCACTCTGTAATGAACTAGCTGCTCATAACTGATGGCAGTGGTGAGTCCGCTCATCTCACGTCTTGAGTCTCTGCAGAGCTTTCCTCTCGTCCTGAGTGCTGCTCCACGGAAAATACCCCAACAGGAACTTCCAGGCCTCCTTCCTCAGGGCGTGACACAGCCCCTGCAGGACGACACAGACAGGTGACGACCGGCGACACACACAGGACACACACATATTTAATTATTAATAAAGTTTATCTATAATAATGAATCATCAACTCAACGTGCCCCTTTGAAGATGACTTGTTTAAGGTGAAAGATCCGGATCATCCTCCCCTCTGGGTCCTGGTGTTTGGTCCAGTCCTCCACAGACATCGGCTCGCTCCTCGTAACCAGGGGTCGTGACCCCAGGTCGACCTGATGGGACAGAGGTACAGAGTTTCCCTCCAGAATATACAGACCATCAATGACTGTATATGAAGATGATCATCTACGCTTTCTCCCAATCATGAGTCAGTCTCAGCTGTCAATCATCACGTCTCAGAGTTATTTTATATCAAACAACTGATTTTAACAAACTGATCAGAAACTTGAACAAACATCTGTGAGCTAAGAACGACCTGAAATGATAGAAACATCTTTGACAAACATTTGTTTAACGTCTACTTTGATTTTTAGTTTGGTCCATGTCCCATCTGCTAACATGGAGGAGGAGGTTAATGACCTATACTGCAGCCAGACCACAGGGGGCGATGGAGAGGCTTTGACTTCACTTTAAGAAGCTGTCATGTCGTCCATCTTTATTTTTCAGACCAGTTCACTGAATAAACAGTTTGAATGACATTGTTGGATAATATTTGTACATTTAACTCAAAGGCTGAAATCAGTTCAGAGCTTTTGTTCTGAAAAGGTTTGATGACAGAGATGAGCCTCCTCACCCTGGTGATGACCTCGAAGCCTGGCTCCTCCTGCTGGTTGATCTCCAGTCCTGGGATGACTTCACCCAGCAGGTCAGCCACCTCCTCTGGGGGGCGCTGGTGCTGCTCCTCCGTCCCCCGGAAAGCATCAAATATGTAGTTGGTGACTTTGGAGAAGCCGCCCAGCGTGGTCACGTACGGGTCTTTTCTGAACTTCTGCCCGAGACAAAGAGAAAAAGTTACATCCAAGTCCACAAGGAGGGAAAACTTATGTCAGGGATAAGAGTCAGGTCTCTCACGTTAACAAGGCCGAAGTTGTTGTCTTCCAGAAGGTTCTCGAAGGACTGAGACAGAGCCTTGTTAGTCGTGCTGACCAGCAGACACGCTTCATCATCTGGAGCGCTACGACACAAAACACACAACATTCACCTGACAACGATCTCAGGTGAAGCCGAACAGATTCAGGTTGAAAACAGACAAGTCAAGTTCCTGTGATTCACTGTGGACACATTAACTGCTTTCAGCGAGTGAACAAAATGTCCGCGTCTGAGTCTCCACCTGGTGTAGAGTCTGCACAGATCAGTAAGAGAGCACGGCCGGATTCACTGCGAGCAGCTGGAGGGAAGCGAAAATTATGCAAAACAAACTGTAAATATCTCCTGTTGAGTCTCACACGTAGAAGACACTGACGAAGGGATCCACAGAGCTTGTGGTGATAAGAGCAGACCAAATGATCTCCTCAGCAGAATGAATAGGTTACACTCTGTTGTGAAAGTGTCTGAGCAGAGGATCTACTGCTATGTGGTTCATGTGTGAAAGACAAGCTGCGGAGGATCCACTTCTCTGGAGTCCCGTCACAGGACATGTGTCTGACTGTGAGCTGGATGAACAGACTTCCTGTCAACCTGGTGGAAGACCTGGTCTGAAAGGTTTTAATCTCTTTCTTTAACATTGTGAGATCAAATGTTATTTAACATTTTTACTTATTTCTCAGAGGATAATTAATGATGAAAACAATTGACTGATATTTATAAGTACGTGTGATTTGGTGCAGATTGAATTCAAAGGACCGATGATGGGGTGAAAAATATTTTCTTTTCATGAGAACTCAAGACGCAAGTAACGATTCAGATGTAAAAAGGAAACAGCTTGTCTCTGATCTCTTTTCATCCCATAATGCCTTTCTTTATGCCATAAGTCTGCTGACTTACACGCTGAGCAGTGTGAATCTCCCCAAGCTGTCCAGGAACTCTCTGCTGCCCCCTTGGTGGAAGTGCAGAGCAGGGAGGGGCGGGGAGGACTCTTTCAGTTTGAAGATGAGGAACGTCCAACCTTCATCCTTCACTGTGATGGAGCTGAGGTCACCCACACTGAAGCTGAACGCACCCCTGCTCCTCTCATTGCTGTGGTTTAAAGAGCCTGACAGACAGCGCACAGGGAACAGGAAACACACAGCAACATCAACACAAGTAAGAGCACTGAAACAATCTGTCAGCTGCTATCGAGTTCTGTTCAATTGAAAAACACATAAATATCATTATCTAAATATCAATTTAACAATCCATCAGTAATCAGTTACAGGTGGGTTTCTCCTGCGGTGAATGTTCAGGAAACAGGAAACAGGAAACAGGAAACAGGAAACATCTCCACACACGAGAAGCTGTGACCTCACCTTCTCCGCTGGCGCAGGGTTTCCTCCTGAAGGACGCAGCGTTGACCATGTCCCACTCCGTCTCGTAGCTCTGCTGAGCTTCCAGCTGCTTGTGACACCGCTCCCCCGAACACTGAGCGCCATCCATCACCGAGCTGGAGTCCTGAACACACACACTGTCACTCACCTGTCGTAACACACACCTGTCATAACACACACACTGTCATAAAACACACACTGTCATAAAACACACACTGTCACTCACCTGTCGTAACACACACCTGTCACTCACCTGTCATAACACACACACCTGTCACTCACCTGTCGTAACACACACCTGTCATAACACACACACTGTCATAACACACACACTGTCATAACACACACACTGTCACTCACCTGTCATAACACACACACTGTCACTCACCTGTCATAACACACACACTGTCACTCACCTGTCGTAACACACACCTGTCACTCACCTGTCGTAACACACACCTGTCACTCACCTGTCGTAACACACACTGTCACTCACCTGTCGTAACACACACACTGTCACTCACCTGTCGTAACACACACCTGTCACTCACCTGTCGTAACACACACTGTCACTCACCTGTCGTAACACACACACTGTCACTCACCTGTCGTAACACACACCTGTCACTCACCTGTCGTAACACACACACTGTCACTCACCTGTCGTAACACACACACTGTCACTCACCTGTCATAACACACACACCTGTCACTCACCTGTCATAACACACACACTGTCACTCACCTGTCGTAACACACACCTGTCACTCACCTGTCGTAACACACACACTGTCACTCACCTGTCGTAACACACACACTGTCACTCACCTGTCGCAACACACACCTGTCACTCACCTGTCGTAACACACACACTGTCACTCACCTGTCGTAACACACACCTGTCACTCACCTGTCGTAACACACACACTGTCACTCACCTGTCGTAACACACACTGTCACTCACCTGTCGTAACACACACACACTGTCACTCACCTGTCGTAACACACACACTGTCACTCACCTGTCGTAACACACACACCTGTCACTCACCTGTCGTAACACACACACCTGTCACTCACCTGTCGTAACACACACACTGTCACTCACCTGTCGTAACACACACACTGTCACTCACCTGTCGTAACACACACACCTGTCACTCACCTGTCGTAACACACACCTGTCACTCACCTGTCGTAACACACACACCTGTCACTCACCTGTCATAAACACACACCTGTCACTCACCTGTCGTAACACACACACTGTCACTCACCTGTCGTAACACACACACTGTCACTCACCTGTCATAACACACACCTGTCACCCACCTGTCATAAACACACACCTGTCACTCACCTGTCGTAACACACACACTGTCACTCACCTGTCGTAACACACACCTGTCACTCACCTGTCGTAACACACACACCTGTCACTCACCTGTCATAAACACACACCTGTCACTCACCTGTCGTAACACACACACTGTCACTCACCTGTCGTAACACACACACTGTCACTCACCTGTCATAACACACACCTGTCACCCACCTGTCATAAACACACACCTGTCACTCACCTGTCGTAACACACACACCTGTCACTCACCTGTCATAACACACACCTGTCACTCACCTGTCGTAACACACACACTGTCACTCACCTGTCATAACACACACCTGTCACTCACCTGTCATAACACAAACCTGTCACTCACCTGTCGTAACACACACACTGTCACTCACCTGTCATAACACACACCTGTCACTCACCTGTCGTAACACACACACTGTCACTCACCTGTCATAACACACACCTGTCACTCACCTGTCGTAACACACACCTGTCACTCACCTGTCATAACACACACACTGTCACTCACCTGTCGTAACACACACACTGTCACTCACCTGTCATAACACACACCTGTCACCCACCTGTCATAAACACACACCTGTCACTCACCTGTCGTAACACACACACCTGTCACTCACCTGTCATAACACACACCTGTCACTCACCTGTCGAAACACACACACTGTCACTCACCTGTCATAACACACACCTGTCACTCACCTGTCATAACACACACCTGTCACTCACCTGTCGTAACACACACACTGTCACTCACCTGTCATAACACACACCTGTCACTCACCTGTCGTAACACACACCTGTCACTCACCTGTCATAACACACACACTGTCACTCACCTGTTGTAACACACACCTGTCACTCACCTGTCATAACACACCTGTCATAAACACACACCTGTCACTCACCTGTCATAAACACACACCTGTCACTCACCTGTCATAAACACACACCTGTCACTCACCTGTCATAAACACACACCTGCTCATCAGGTGGACACATGTTTCACACCTGATCTCAGAGCTGACCTCTGGAGATCACCTGAGACAGGTGAGAACACCGGGTGTGAACGGTGTCTGAGGCTCCACCCACACGTTTCAGTTTTAAAAGTCATCGCTGTCGCCATGGTTACGCCTGGCGTCCAAACTAAAGCCTCTGAATCAGAGACTTGTGTAAACTGGTCTCGTTCCAGTTTGAAACTCTGGGTTTGTGTTTGAGTCTGAACAGAAACTGAGACTTTAGTAAACGATGACACAGACGTTCTCTTCCTGATTGGTTCTCATCAGTCACATGACTCGACGACCAGCGTGAACACAAAGCGTCGCTAACACTTCCTGTCAGTAACAGTTCCTCTCAGTAACACTTCCTGTCAGTAGCACTTCCTGTCAGTGACACTTCCTGTCAGTAGCACTTCCTGTCAGTAGCACTTCCTGTCAGTGACACTTCCTGTCAGTAGCACTTCCTGTCAGAAGCACTTCCTGTCAGTAGCACTTCCTGTCAGTAGCACTTCCTGTCAGTAGCACCTCCTGTCAGTAGCACTTCCTGTCAGTAGCACTTCCTGTCAGTAGCACTTCCTGTCAGTAGCACTTCCTGTCAGTAGCACTTCCTGTCAGTAGCACTTCCTGTCAGAAGCACTTCCTGACAGTGGCACTTCCTGTCAGTAGCACTTCCTGTCAGTGACACTTCCTGTCAGTAGCACTTCCTGTCAGTGACACTTCCTGTCAGTAACACTTCCTGTCAGTAGCACTTCCTGTCAGTGACACTTCCTGTCAGTAGCACTTCCTGTCAGTGACACTTCCTGTCAGTAGCACTTCCTGACAGTAGCACTTCCTGTCAGTAGCACTTCCTGTCAGTAGCACTTCCTGTCAGTAGCACTTCCTGTCAGTAGCACCTCCTGTCAGTAGCACTTCCTGTCAGTTACAGTTCCACCTCGTCTTCTCTGCTCTGACCCGTCACCATCACTGTTCCTCCTTCAGAGGCGTTTCTGTTACTAAGCAACCAGCTGCAGAGGAGACAATCTACTTCCTGTTTACATCACATGACCAGTGAAGGTGACCGGTCATGTGACGTGTGTTTTGAAGTGTGTCAGTATGGAAGGAGGTGGATATAGTTTCAAAATGTAAATGTGTCAGTGTTACTGTAGTTTTCCGTCAGTTGGCGCTGCACCTGTGAGGTCAGAGGTCATGCAAGGTCATGTGACGTGTGGGGAGCTGGTTTGACTCAGACTGAAGAAGAAGTTGCTGAGTCATGACAAACCTTTCCAGCACACAGCATGTTGGACGGGTCCACAGCTTCTTCCAGCGGTCTGTACTCCACCAAGACGTCTCCATCCTGACAGAGCAGACACACACAGTGAACATGTGTAATATCATAATGTTTATGAAAAACTAATGACATCAACCAAGAGATGAAGCAGTTGATTGATAATAAATACAACTTTAAAGTCCTCTGATCAGATTATATCAGTTTCTCAGCATCTCAGTCACAAGATTGAGTCACTGAGATGAGCTGTGAACTTCAGTCATACGACCATATGTGATAAATTAACATGTAGGGCTGTGACAGTAAACAGGAATGCATATGCATGTTTTTTTCTGGAGTACAATGAGGCGGGGTGGTACTGAGGCGTGGGGGGGGGGGCCAGGCCTGAGTCTCACCTTGTCAACAATCCGAAGTGAACCTGAGACCAGTAAGTCCAGATCGACGGCATCTTCCTCACTGCTGGGATGAATGAAGACGCCTTCATGCTCAGACAGAACCTGTGTGACAGATGTTACATCAAGTTACATTACATCAAGTTACATTACATCAAGTTACATTACATCAGTTTTTCCCAGTGTGTATTCTGAACTAATCTAACCTACATAAAAGATCCAATTCAGCGTCACGTTTAACAGCTGGAGATAATTACAGAATCCTCAATGACTCGTCCACCATGTGGTTCGATGATCGCTATCAATACACAGTGAACTGTCATCAGTCACAGAGAGGGGTCATAGGTCACCAGACCGGGGTCATAAGTCACCAGACCGGGGTCATAGGTCACCAGACAGGGGTCAAAGGTCATAGACTACATGTCTCGTCTGCGTTGCTGGCCAACGGAGTCGAACGTCCGCACATGGCGGCCATCTTGCTACAGGCAGCTCACTCACCCATAACATTGTGTTGGTAGTGGTAAATAACCATAACTTGCTCAAATTTCAACCGATTTTTAAACGGTTTGGTTTGTTATGAACGTCAGCGATGTAGATATGACACTGCATACTTATGAATAATTATGGTTTTTTTCAAAAAAATTGAATAATTTATGCAGTGTCCTAACTACATCTCTGACGTTTATTACAAACCAGGCTGTTTAAAAATCGGTTGAAAATTGAGCAAGTTATGGTTATTTAAAAAGTAAGTACCACTACAACACAATGTTATGGGTGAGCGAGCTGACTGTAGCAAGATGGCCGCCATGTGGTGACGTCCGACTCCGTCGAACAAGACATCTAGTCTATCATAGGTCACCAGTCCGGGGTCATGGAGCTGGCGTGAATCTCCTGAGCTCCACAGGTTCTCCAGTCCTAAACCTCAGCTCTGTGACGGAGCCCGAACTGAACATCAGCAATCCAAACCCTTC
This sequence comes from Limanda limanda, assembly GCF_963576545.1. NCBI lineage: Eukaryota > Metazoa > Chordata > Actinopteri > Pleuronectiformes > Pleuronectidae > Limanda > Limanda limanda. Next base: position 215,984 of record NC_083643.1, on the reverse strand, counting down.
AGAACCGGTTGCACCAAACCAACGAGATCCACTCACTGTCAGACCAGGGAGATTCATCTGCTCCACCAGGAGGTGGACCGGAGATACTCCTCCTCCTCCTCCTAATGCTCCTGCTCCTCCTCCTCATCATCATCATCTTCATCACTAACTACACTGTGTGCACAATTATTAGGCATGACCCCTTCCTCACCGGACCTGAACCCCATGACCCCCTTCCTCACCGGACCTGAACCCCATGACCCCCTTCCTCACCGGACCTGAACCCCATGTCCCCCTTCCTCACCGGACCTGAAGTTCAGAGCCCGTGTACCAGACCTGAAGTTCAGACCTGAAGACCAAAGCCAGAGGACCAGACCTGAAGTCCAGATCTGAAGACCAAAGCCAGAGGACCAGACCTGAAGTCCAGACCTGAAGACCAGAGCCCGAGGACCAGACCTGAAGTTCAGACCTGAAGACCAAAGCCAGAAGACCAGACCTGAGACCAGACCTGAAGACCAGAGCCCGAGGACCAGACTTGAAGTCCAGACCTGAAGTCCAAACCTGAAGACCAGAGCCCGAGGACCAGACCTGAAGTCCAGACCTGAAGACCAGAGTCCGAGGACCAGACCTGAAGTCCAGAGCCCGAGGACCAGACCTGAAGTCCAGACCTGAAGACCAGACCTGAAGACCAGAGACGGAGGACCAGACCTGAAGTCCAGACCTGAAGTCCAGACCTGAAGACCAGAGTCCGAGGACCAGACCTGAAGTCCAGAGCCCGAGGACCAGACCTGAAGTCCAGACCTGAAGACCAGACCTGAAGACCAGAGCCCGAGGACCAGACCTGAAGTCCAGACCTGCAGTCCAGACCTCAGTCTGACAGCTGGACTGACAGCAGCTTCTGTCCGGTCACGGCTGCACAGACTCGGTGTGGCCGTCGGTGGTTTCCGGTGCTGTCCAGATGTGACTGCGGCGGATATGACATCACAACAGTGGCCTGTCAACAACCGTGATTGCGCTGCTAGCTGTTAGCATGTCCGCGGACTCTCGGGTCCAGATGCGGCTGGAGGCGGCAGCTCGCGGGCGCAGCGGCCCCGGTGTCCGCTGTAGCTCCGGTTAGACCCGGGCGGTGGATCGAGGTGTGACCGTGTGTCCGGTAAACCGGCAGCTGGGTCCGGTGAGCGGTTCCGGTGAGGGGGGGGGGGGTACAGAGGTTCTTACCTTCTGCACCGAGTCCGCCGCCATGTTGTCTCCCTGACTCCTGATGACGTCAGCAGCTCACGTGCCTGTCAACGTCCCAAACAAAAGGGACAAGTCGACTTCCGGTACATAGCTCCGCCCACATGTTTATTGTATCGTTCACTTTTGTATTAATTTAAACCTTTAAATAAAACTGTATTGAAACAATACTGAATTCAAAGTGTTACTGAAGTAAAGTATTAATTATAAAAAAAAAACATTTTAAAAACTGCTGTTGAATAACTCGTTGTGCAGAGATCATTTAAAATGGTTCTTATAATGAATTCCTAATTAAAGTCCCTGGGATGAACCATATCACACTATCCTTATTGCCCCAAATTACTCAACGATATTAAAGACATTAAAGACATTAAAGCACAGGCACGCACATCTCTCAGAATATAGATAGATAGATAGATTACTTTATTCATCCCCGAAGGGAAATTAAGTCTATATAGATTATCATAACCAGGATACTATATCCAATCCAATTCAACTATATTATTAGTAATAATAAAAATAAATAATAACTGAACATTTCTAGGACTGCAAAGCAGCAGTGGGCGGGCCCGAGCACATCGTTCTGAAGCGTTGCAATAATGATTGAGGAACTATTGACACATCGAGCTGTTCAGGCCCGGACTCTGATCAGGAGACACAAGCTTGGTGCTGATAGGACAACACACAGTGGACCTATGACAACACGTGTGTGTGTGTGTGTGTAGGGTGTCTGAGTGTGTGTAGGGTGTCTGTGTGTGTGTGTGTAGGGTGTTTGTGTGTGTGTGCGTGTGTCTGTGTGTGCGTGTGTGTGTGTGTGTCTCCTCCCTCCTCGCCAGGTCTCGCCAGGTCTCGTCAGGTCTCGCGGTACTTGTCCCTCAGAGAAGCAGCGGAAGCAGAAGAATTTAGAAGAAGAAGAAGAAGAAGAAGAAGAAGAAGCAGCAGCGGAAGCAGAAGAAGAAGAGTGACACGGTGACCGGAACCTGCTCTCGGTGTGTCTCACGGTTCGCGTCCCGGTGGAATGATCTCCGGGCCCCGGTGATCTCAGGCCCGGTCCGCATGGAGGCGACCCGCTCCCCCCCGGAGGAGGGCGAGCTGGAAGACGGAGAGATCTGCGACGATGAGCCGGAGCACCGCGCTCCTCCCCGGCGGGGGGAGGGGAGCCGGCCGGGTGGAACAGCTCCTCCGCGGGCACGGAAGTCCCGCCAGCACATGCTGCCTCGCGGGGGCCACCCGCCGCCGGACTTCCGCCTCCGGATCCCGTACCACCCCGGTCCCCACGGCCCCTTCCCCCCCCCGGGCCTCCGGCAGCAGTGCGGGCCGAGCGGGCCCGAGCGGCCTCCCGACCCGCCTCCTCTGGCCCCGGGCCCGGGCTCCGGTCCCCGCGGGGAACTGGGCCCGGGCTCCGGCTTCTGGGAGCGGAGCCACGGAGCCCTGGGCCGGTTCCGGACCCGGGTCCTGCCGAACGGGGGCCGCGGGGCCTGGGGTCGAGGCGGCCGGGGGGGGGGAGGCCCCGGCTGCAGAGCCCCGGTGGGTCGCTACGGACCCGGGGAGAGTCACGGGAACCGGACCGACTCTCCGTCCAGAAAACGTATCCTTCTCTGTCACAGCTGAATATAAAGAGTCAGGGTCCAGGATCTGGACCAGGACCAGGACCACAACCTGAGGATCCAGACTCTCTACACAGGCAGTCCGACACAGACCAGGTCTGAGTGTAGTCCAGCACAGACTGTGGTCTGGATCAGGTGTGGTGTGGTCTGGATCAGGTGTGGTGTGGTCTGGATTAGGTGTGGTCTGGTCTGGATGTGTTCAGGTGTAAGTGGTCTGGATCAGGTCTGATGTGGTCTTGTGTGATGTGGTCTGGATCAGGTCTGATGTGGTCTTGTGTGATGTGGTCTGGATCAGATGTTATGTGGTCTGGATGTGTTCAGGTGTAAGTGATCTGGATCGGGTGTGATGTGGTCTGGTTGTGTTCAGGTGTAAGTGGTCTGGATCAGGTGTGATGTGGTCTTGTGTGATGTGGTCTGGATCTGGTCTGATGTGGTCTTGTGTGATGTGGTCTGGATCAGGTGTGATCTGGATTAGGTGTGATGTGGTCTGGATGTGTTCAGGTGTAAGTGGTCTGGATCAGGTGTGATGTGGTCTTGTGTGATGTGGTCTGGATCTGGTCTGATGTGGTCTGGATGTGTTTGTGTAAGTGGTCTGGATCAGGTCTGATGTGGTCTTGTGTGATGTGGTCTGGATCAGGTGTGATGTGGTCTGGATCAGGTGTGATGTGGCCTGGTGTGATGTGGTCTGGTGTGATGTGGTCTGGATCAGGTGAGGTGTGGTCTGGATCAGGTGTGATGTGGTCTTGTATGATGTGGGCTGGATCAGGTGTGATGTGGTTTTGTATGATGTGGTCTGGATCAGGTGTGATGTGGTCTGGATCTGGTCTGAAGTGGTCTTGTGTGATGTGGTCTTGTGTGATGTGGTCTGGATCAGGTGTGATGTGGTCTTGAATGATGTGGTCTGGTGTGATGTGGTCTTGTGTGATGTGGTCTGGATCAGGTGTGATGTGGTCTTGTGTGATGTGGTCTGGATTAGGTGTTATGTGGTCTTGTGTGATGTGGTCTGGATCAGGTCTGATGTGGTCTTGTGTGATGTGGTCTGGATCAGGTGTGATGTGGTCTGGTCTGATGTGGTCTGGATGAGGTGAGATGTGGTCTGGATCAGGTGTGATGTGGTCTTGTGTGATGTGGTCTGGATCAGGTCTGATGTGGTCTGGATCTGGTGTGATGTGGTCTTGTGTGATGTGGTCTGGATCAGGTGTGATGTGGTCTGGTGTGATGTGGTCTTGTATGATGTGGTCTGGATCAGGTGTGATGTGGTCTGGATCAGGTGTGATGTGGTCTTGTGTGATGTGGTCTGGATCAGGTCTGATGTGGTCTGGATCTGGTGAGATGTGGTCTGGATCAGGTCTGATGTGGTCTTGTGTGATGTGGTCTGGATCAGGTCTGATGTGGTCTGGATCTGGTGAGATGTGGTCTGGATCAGGTCTGATGTGGTCTTGTGTGATGTGGTCTGGATCAGATGAGATGTGGTCTGGTGTGATGTGGTCTTGTATGATGTGGTCTGGATCAGGTCTGATGTGGTCTGGATCTGGTGAGATGTGGTCTGGATCAGGTCTGATGTGGTCTTGTGTGATGTGGTCTGGATCAGTTGTGATGTGGTCTGGATCAGGTGTGATGTGGTCTGGATCTGGTGAGATGTGGTCTGGATCAGGTCTGATGTGGTCTTGTGTGATGTGGTCTGGATCAGGTGTGATGTGGTCTGGATCAGGTGTGATGTGGTCTGGATCAGATGAGATGTGGTCTGGTGTGATGTGGTCTGGTGTGATGTGGTCTGGTCTGTTGTGGTCTGGATCTGGTCTGATGTGGTCTGGATCAGGTCTGATGTGGTCTGGATCAGGTGAGATGTGGTCTGGATCAGGTCTGATGTGGTCTGGATCAGGTGTGATGTGGTCTGGTGTGATGTGGTCTTGTATGATGTGGTCTGGATCAGATGAGATGTGGTCTGGTGTGATGTGGTCTTGTATGATGTGGTCTGGATCAGATGTGATGTGGTCTTGTGTGATGTGGTCTGGATCAGGTCTGATGTGGTCTGGATCAGGTCTGATGTGGTCTGGATCAGGTGAGATGTGGTCTGGATCAGGTGAGATGTGGTCTGGATCAGGTCTGATGTGGTCTGGATCAGGTGAGATCTGACCACGTCTTTGTTCTCACCACATCACATGTGAAGGACCTCTGACCTCTGACCTCTCCAGTAGAACACACTCATCAGAAGGCTCCAGCTGCTCAGGACCACATGTGGTTCATTTGATTCAGATCAAGTAGATGTTTGACTTCCTGTTGTGACTTGAGAGTGAAGGTGTTGAAGACAGAAGGTGTTGAAGACAGAAGGTCTTGAAGACAGAAGGTCTTGAAGACAGAAGGTCAGGTGGGTCTCACATGTCCAGGTGACCACGTGGAAGCCATCTTGTTTGTCCTTGATGTTTGCCTCAGAGAAGCTTCAGGGCCGGAACCAGACCAGGAGAGGAACTCACTCGGTTTCCAAAGCAGAGAACAATGTGGACGAGTCCTTCGAGGACCTTCTGTCCAAGTACAAGCAGATCCAGCTGGAGCTGGAGTGCATCCGCAAGGAGGAGACCATGGCCCTGGAGCCCAAGGCCTCGTCCCCCCGAGAGGAGGTCCCCGACCACGCGGCCGGCGCCACAGAGACCAGACCAGAGCCCGAGGCGGCTCCCGGTCCGGCGGGAGGCGAGGAGGCCTCGGAGCTGAAGGTCTTCCAGGCCTTCAACATCAAACCTCTGCGTCAGAAGCTGCCGGCTCCAGCTCTCCTGGACGAGCTGAAGGAGCAGCAGGGCCAGGCGGACCCAGGGGGCGGGGCCGGGGGCGGGGCCGAGAAACAAGGTCAGAAACAAAATGTCTACTTAGTAAAAGTTACTCTGATACTCTTATTACTTTCAGGCCAAAGTTACAAAGACAGAAATATATAATTCCACGATTCAGACGCTGCTTCATTAAAACTTTAAATTAAATCAAATCAGAAGATTTTGATAAACTGCTGATTTGATTTGATCTTTGTTTGGAGGAAACGTCCTGAGAGTTTGAATCTTCAGACAAACAAAGTGGAGCTGAGTTTGAGCTGCGTGGTGTTTCCAGGTGAAGGAGAAGAACCCAGAGGAGACGGAGGAGGAGCAGAACCTGAACCCGAGGAGAAGACCTGCTGCCCCCAGGGGACGGACAGAGACCAGGAGGACAAACAGACCTGCTCCTGCTGCAGAGAGTCCTCGGCGTCCAGCGAGGACTCTGCCGTCTCTCCTGAGAAGGTGGGCCCCCCCCCCCGGTGTGCTGGCGTCCTGCCGGGGGGGGGGGGGGCTGGTCTTCTGACCCCCGTGTGTTTGTTCTGGTTGCAGCCCGTGGTGAAGGTGGAGGAGGAGGAGCTGTCCGAGCTGCAGCTGCGGCTCCTGGCTCTGCAGTCGGCCAGTAAGAAGTGGCAGCAGAAGGAGCAGCAGGTGATGAAGAAGAGCAAAGACCGGATCACCCGAGCCCCTCAGGAGAAGGACCCGGGCCCCCCCGGACCCCCCCCTGCCACCAGACAGAGAGTGACCACCAGGTCCGTGTCCTCCGCCGCTGCCGCTGCCGCTGCACAGAGGAGTAGAGCCAGGTCCAAACCTCTGGACCGGGACCGGGACGGAACCAAGACCGGCACCCGACCCCCGGAGAGAGACAGACCCAAACAGAGTCCGAAACCTGGTCCCAAAGCTCTGCAGGACCGGGGGCGCACTCCAGGGAAAGCGTACGTGACCAAGAAGATGATCAGTCCAGGTGAGAAGAACCCCAACACGGCGAGTTTCCCACGGTGGTGTTGTGGTTCTGTGGAAGCGGGTCAACTAAGTCCTTGTCTTCGGTGTTTCCTCACGCCTGCTCCCAGGCTCGGTGGCGAAGCAGGCGTTCAGGAAGCAGCAGCTGAGGACCTGGAAGCTGCAGCGGCAGCAGGAGGAGAAGCGCCGGCAGGACGAGGACGAGCGACGCAAACGAGAGGAGGAGATCCGCCGGATCCGAGACCTGTCCAACCAGGACGAGCAGTACAACCGCTTCATGAAGCTGGTGGGGGGGAAGATGAGGACGCGCAGTAAAGTAAGAGTGTGTCTTCAGTCTCTGTCCAGACTCGTCTCCAGATGCTTCTCTCTGTCAAAGCCAAACACGTCTCAGCCACAACCGGTAACAAGTGTTTCTCGTCCCTCAGTCCAGGGATCGTGAACACAGGAAGTCCACGGGGAAACCGGGTCTGGACGCCTCCGGCAACCTCTACCAGTATGACAACTATGACGAGGTGGCGATGGACACGGACAGCGAGCCCAGTTCACCAGGTGAGCCCAGTTCTCCAAGTGAGTCCGGTTCACCAGGTGAGTCCGGTTCACCAGGTGAGCCCGGTTCACCAGGTGAGTCCGGTTCACCAGGTGAGTCCCCGGTGAACCAGGTGAGTCCGGTTCACCAGGTGAGCCCGGTTCTCCAGGTGAGCCCGGTTCACCAGGTGAGCCCGGTTCACCAGCTGAGTCCGGTTCACCAGGTGAGCCCGGTTCACCAGGTGAGTCCGGTTCACCAGGTGAGTCCGGTTCACCAGGTGAGCCCGGTTCACCAGCTGAGTCCGGTTCACCAGGTGAGCCCGGTTCACCAGGTGAGCCCGGTTCACCAGGTGAGTCCGGTTCACCAGGTGAGTCCGGTTCACCAGGTGAGCCCGGTTCACCAGGTGAGCCCGGTTCACCAGGTGAGTCGACCAGGCTGAAGCTCAGACTGGTTGATATTAGTGGTGGGAAAAAAAACAATTCTGTTCAGTATCACGATATTTTGCGCCCGCGATTATACTGTAGCACAAAGTATTGCAATTTTTATTTTATATTTTACAATCATATATGTAACAGCCCCTGGCTGGCAAAGCATGACGAGGAGTTTCAGAGTTTAACAGATACCTCGTGTGTCTGTGAGAGGATGTTCTCCACTGCAGGAGATATAGTAACGTTCCAGAGGAACTTTAACATCTGAGCATGTTGACCAACTGCTTTTACTGAACAAAAATGACAATATTCCCAAAGGAATTTAACATTTTGGGTCATGACCTTGCAGCCGACTGGACTCTAGTAGTACACATTTGTTTATTTGTCTCAATTTGATTGAAGCTCTAGGTTACTCTTATTTATATGATTATTCTCAGGTTTATGTTACTCTATTATGTCTGCTTCATGTTACTGTATTTAAATAATCATAAGTTATGTTCTGGGAGCTCAGCGTTCATGTGAGAGGTCTCCTATTCAGAAAATAATTACAAAGCTCCTGTGTCCTGAATGTTCAAGGACAAAGTTGTTGCACTTCAGTTAATGTGTAGAAGACAATGTTGTTCACAGAATTAAATGTGACATTTGAAGTGAGTTGAGTCTTATTTTCCTCTTTTTTTGTAATGCCTTTGAATAATATGGGGGACATGAATCGCAATATATCGCAGAATCGAATCGCAATACTATTGAATCGTCACATTTTTGCCAATTCCCCCCCCCCAGTTGCTATCCTGTTCTTCTGCTTCCTCATCACGTGGTTTGTGTTTCAGTCCCGTCTCCCACACGCGTGGCGTTCAGCACGGAGGCTGCAGGAGGTTTCTCTCAGGTGTCTCTGTACGTGACGGACTCGGCTGCGTTCGGACTGGTAGGCTCCGCCTCCTCTAACACATGAAACTGGACATGGATGATTAGGACAAAAATAATGTCCGATAAATGAAAAGAAGATTTTTTCGTCTGAGGATTTAAACCCAACACAAATCTTTAAGAACGTAATTTACATCTGAGGTTGATTCTTTGTGAAACCTGATCAATAAGTTTTATATTAAATATTGAAGTGAAAGTATCATTTGATCCTCGTGGATAAAGCTTTATTATTCAGTTCTATGTGACACACAGATCAGGTCTCTGAACATTCATGTGACACACGTGTCTCTGTCTCTTTCAGGATTTCTCTCAGGCTTTCCTCTCCCCCATTCTGTCCGCTCTTCCTCCCCCGCCTCCCCCTCTCCCCCCCCCACCAGACGAGCTGGACCCCCCCCCCAAGCCTCTGTTGGCTGATGAGGAGGAGGAAGAGGAGATGCTGCTGAGGGAGACGTGTCTCATGTCCATGGCCAACAAGAGGGTGGCAGTGAACGAGGTGTGTGACCAATCAGACCAGGGGGCGGGGCTTAGCTTAGGCGTCCCTTTCCTCTGTACTGAAGTACTCGAGTACTTGTTTCTAAACTCGGTGTCTGTCTGTGTCTCTCGGATCTGGAGAACGCTTCTGATCGCCTGAAGTTCAGTCTGAATGTAGTTTGATTTGGACCTGTGATCCGTTCAGTATCACTAAACTCTGAATAAACAGAGGAACCGGAACCGGACTGCTGGACCTCATCAGGGTTCTGAGGACTGAGTCTTTACTTCAGGTTCTGAGGACCGAGTCTTTACTTCAGGTTCTGAGGACCGAGTCTTTACTTCAGGTTCTGAGGACCGAGTCTTTACTTCAGGTTCTGAGGACCGAGTCTTTACTTCGGGTTCTGAGGACTGAGTCTTTACTTCAGGTTCTGAGGACTGAGTCTTTACTTCAGGACTGGGTCTTTACTTCAGGTTCTGAGGACTGAGTCTTTACTTCAGGTTCTGAGGACTGAGTCTTTACTTCAGGTTCTGAGGACCGAGTCTTTACTTCAGGTTCTGAGGACTGAGTCTTTACTTCAGGTTCTGAGGACTGAGTCTTTACTTCAGGACTGGGTCTTTACTTCAGGTTCTGAGGACTGAGTCTTTACTTCAGGTTCTGAGGACTGAGTCTTTACTTCAGGACTGTGTCTTTACTTCAGGTTCTGAGGACTGAGTCTTTACTTCAGGTTCTGAGGACTGAGTCTTTACTTCAGGACTGGGTCTTTACTTCAGGTTCTGAGGACAGTGTCTTTACTTCAGGTTCTGAGGACCGTGTCTTTACTTCAGGTTCTGAGGACTGAGTCTTTACTTCAGGTTCTGAGGACTGAGTCTTTACTTCAGGTTCTGAGGACTGAGTCTTTACTTCAGGTTCTGAGGACTGAGTCTTTACTTCAGGACTGGGTCTTTACTTCAGGTTCTGAGGACCGAGTCTTTAGACACTGATCTAATTTAATATTAAACTGACCGACTTTCTATTCTATTCATTTACTCTTTGTATTACTCACTGTGACCACCGGGTGGTGCTGCTGTGTCATGCCTGTGGAAACTCCTCTTGGTTCCAGGAGACGAGCTCCAGTGGTCCGCCCTCCCCCGGCTGCCAGCCCCCTGGAGGGGCTCCGCTGCCGCCCAGAGGGAACCTGAGCACCGTCAGCCTGAACACGGTGTCGCAGCCACGGACCAACAAGTTCACCAGAGGACACGCCCCCAGAGCGCCGCTGGTGGTAAGACCCTGACAGCACATCTGCTTTGATCGCTCCACACTGCTGCAGCCACCTGTCTGACCCCTGTCACCTCCTGCCTCCTGCAGCTGCCCAGACACAAGGCCGTGGTGGTTTCGCTCCATGACTCCGACGACAGCGACTCGGATGTGGACGCCTGCAGCTCCACGCAGACGGTGTTCGGAGGACTGGAGTTCATGATCAAAGAAGCCAGGAGGACGGTGGAGGTCAGACACCTTTTCAGGGAGCTGGATACAACAATGGGAAATAAAATATTGACAAGATTGAACTAGTGTTAGAGGTGTAGACATGGCAGTGCCTTCATTAGGTCTGCGATGAGAGTGCGGGCACCGGACTTGTAACACGTGAGTTCTTGTCTCGGTGTTTCCAGGCAGCGAAGCCGAAAGGAGCCTCAGGATCTGAGAAGGAGAACAACCCGGTCAGAACTCCAGAGGCTCTACCTGAAGCAAAGAAGGCCGAGTACCGTCAGCTCAAAGAGCAAATCGCCAGGTACCAAACACATTTGTAAGAAACGCTGTGGAAATGTTCCAGATGTTTCACAGACTGACGAGTGAGATGTTCCCTCACTGTTCACAGCAGAGAGAAGCAGAAGCTGCTGAAGGACCAGAGTCCGTGGAGCTCCAGCTCTGCTCTGACCGAGTCTGCGATGGATCTATCGGCTCGAGTGACGGTGGAGGCGAAGCTGAGTGAGGCCGAGCAGAGACTCAACAAGAACAGGTGAGACAGCTGGAGGGGGGGGGGTCCATCAGCAAGCAGTGTCTGACACAGGAAATCTAGAAAGAGGAAGTTTCTCATCTGGAGAATGAAGCGTTAACATACACAGAGTTCCACTGAGTGAGGGTGGAGGTCCCAGAGCAGCTGCTGAACCTGTGCTCCTGTCCCAGGGAGCTGCTGCAGAGGGACCAGGCCGTCCTCAGACATCTGCTGCAGCAGGAGCTGAAGAAGAAGGAGTCTCTGAAGGTCGCTGAGGCCAAAGTCCTCAAGCTGAGAGAGCAGCTGCAGGCCTCGGAGAAGATCGTCAGCGCCAACAGGACGCTGCTCAAGAAGCTGCAGGAACAGGTAAGGAACTGCAGTCTGCACCCCCCACCCAGAGACACTGGACCTCTGACCTCTGACCTCTGCGCAGGTGCATCGTGTGGAACATCGGGTGTCCATCAAGAAGAGTCTGGCGGTCAGGCTGGAGCAGGAAGTGGCTCAGCTGGCGTCCGTATGTCTGCCCCCTGCTGGACGAGGGTCCAAACGCAAACCAGAGCCGACCCAAACGCTGGTGAGTGACCTGTAATACTGCTCCTCCTCCAGCAGGGGGCGGACATGTGGAGGACACTAACCTGACCCGTCCTCTGTCCTCAGGTCAGTAAGCTGCCGCGGGTGGACGCCCCCCCCCGCGGCTCCGAGCGTCACTTTGCGGAGCTGCTGGCTCAGAAGCAGTGGCTGCAGCAGCTGGAGTCCGAGTACGCTCTGAAGATCCAGAGGCTGAAGGAGGCCCAGGCGCTGCGTCACAAGGGGGTCCCGTCAGAGCCGCCAGCACCAGCCCCCACCCCCCCGCAGGCCCAGACCCCCCCCCCCTCCAGTCCCTTCCCTCTCCCCCAGCCGTCCCTGCACGACCTCACCCAGGATAAACTCACACTAGACAGCGAAGACGCAGCTGAGGTGGACGAACCGGAACCTGCCGCCGCCCGAGGCCCCGCCCCCCGGCGCCACTCGCTCCGTCAGTCCAGCTGCTCCTTCACCAAACCCAACCTGGAGCAGCTGAGCTCCACGCCAGCTAAAGACAGCAGCTCCAAACCGGCCAAGAGCTCCAGCAGCTGCGAGGCGCCGGCAGAGACGCTGACGGGCCTGGACCTGGACGCTCTGAAGCTCCGCCCCCGGCAGCAGGCGCGGCTCGGAGAGCTGCTGCAGAGCGAGCTGCACAAACTGGGACAGCACATTGACAGCGCCCCCAGTGGACAGGTGAGAGAAGATGTTCCAATTAGAACTGCAGCCGCTTTTCATCTTTCAAAATGATGGAACCGAGTGAGAAGGTTCTGCTGGTTCCTCTGTCCCTGCAGGAGGTTCCTCTGGAGGTCCACACCACAGCAAGTCCCTTAGGAAGTCCAGAACTGAAACCTGTTCCCTTTGGACCGTACCACAGTCCACTACTGGTTTTCAAGTCCTACAGGTTAGCAACACAATCACGACACAATGACGACACACACTCACTTTGACTGAAGTTGAATCATCTCGTCTGCTGAGACGTGCTGTTGTCATGACAATAACTGTGATAGTGATTGTTGCTGACGCTGAAGTGAGCAACCGTTTGTAATCCAGATGGCGCTGTTGTGTGTGTCAGGTTCAGTCCGTATTACAGGACCAAGGAGAAGTTATCGCTGAGCTCTGTCACGTACAGCAACGCCATCGAGCCCAGGAAGTGCTTCTGTCGCTTCGACCTCACAGGAACCTGCAACGACGACGACTGCAGATGGTCAGTGTCTCACCTCTCTGTCGCCCCCTGCTGGTCTCTGAGCTGTCTAACCTCTCTGTCGCCCCCTGCTGGTTTCTGAGCTGTCTCACCTCTCTGTCGCCCCCTGCTGGTCTCTGAGCTGTCTGACCTCTCTGTCGCCCCCTGCTGGTCTCTGAGCTGTCTAACCTCTCTGTCGCCCCCTGCTGGTCTCTGAGCTGTCTAACCTCTCTGTCGCCCCCTGCTGGTCTCTGAGCTGTCTAACCTCTCTGTCGCCCCCTGCTGGTCTCTGAGCTGTCTCACCTCTCTGTCGCCCCCTGCTGGTCTCTGAGCTGTCTAACCTCTCTGTCGCCCCCTGCTGGTCTCTGAGCTGTCTAACCTCTCTGTCGCCCCCTGCAGGCAGCACATGAGGAACTGCTCTCTGACGGCCAACCAACTCTTCCAGGATATTCTGTCGTACAGTTTGTCTCTGATTGGCTGTTCCGAGAGCAGCTCGGACGAAGACGTCGGTATCGCCACAGGTGACACCCTGACCCCAACCTGACCCTAACCTCACCCTGACCCTAACCTAACACTGACCCTAACACTGACCCTGACCCCAACCTGACCCTAACCTCACCCTGACCCTAACCCTAACACTGACCCTGACCCTGACCCTAACCCTAACCTCACCCTGACCCTGACCCTGACCCTAACCCTGACCCTAACCCTGACCCTAACCCTGACCCTAACCCTGACCCTAACCCTCACCCTGACCCTGACCCTCACCCTGACCCTGACCCAGAGGACTACCCAGTATATCGTTGCAGCCTCTCCAGAGTCTCATGTGTGTTTCTGGTTGTAGAGAACTACATTAAGAAGCTGTTTGGAACCAACACGGACCGGATGGGCGTGGACCCGAAGGCCGTCCTCCTCGTCAGCAAGGTCAACGAGAGCAAGCGCCACGGTTCGTCAGCTCTTCCTCTCTCATGGTCATCACGGCCTGTTTCTCCTCCTCTGACCTCTGACCTCCGGGCTCTTCTTGTTCTTCAGTTCCTCCGTTCACCACGTGTAAGGACGTGAGGCGGTGGAGGCCGAGGCCGTCGGTGCAGAGCGGCCTCGGCCCCGAGGACGACAGCGAGCAGGAGGCCGCGCCCATCACGCCTGGAAGATCCGGTGAGTCTGTGCGGAGCTCCCAGGGAGAAGATGCTCCTCAGCAGGTTCCTCAGCAGGTTCCTCAGCAGGTTCCTCAGCAGGTTCCTCAGCAGGTTCCTCAGCAGGTTCCTCAGCTGGTTCCTCAGCTGGTTCCTCAGCAGGTGACTCACTGGTGTTTGTGTTCAGACGAGCGCTCGAGGACCAGCCACTCGGCTGCAGACGTGGTCATCACCTCCGACGACAAGCGTTACTTCGACAGTGAGACGGACGACATCTCCAACCTGGAGAGCAGCGTGCTGGAGAACCCCGGAGACACGCAGCTGTGGATCAAACTGGCCTTCAAGTACCTGAGTCAGAGTGAAACGTACGAGGAGGACCGCAGCTCCAGCTCCCGATGAGTCACCTCCACCCGGTGCTGACGTGTGTTTGTCTGCAGGTCGGCGGGCGAGAGTCTGGAGGCGGCCCTTAACACGCTGTCCCGCGCCCTGGAGAGCAACTGTGACGACCCGGAGGTGTGGAGCCACTACCTGTCTCTGTTCTCCAGGCGCGGCAGCAGGGAGGAGGTGCAGGAGATGTGTGAGATGGCTGTGGAGCACGCCCCCCACCACAGGGTGTGGTGGAACGTAAGTGATGGAGTCCTCCCGAGGTTCTAGAAGGAGCATCGTGTGACTCGCCTGGGTGGAGGTCCTGGAACGTTTCCATGGTGATGGACTAACTGACCTCTCCTCCTCCTGCAGTACCTGAACCTGGAGAGCTCCTTCGAGGGGCGGGACTATGTCTGTGACCGTCTGCTGCACTTCCTGCTGACGGAGGCGGAGTCACGACTCACAGACAAACTGTCCTTCCAGCTGATGGAGGCGCTGCTGTACCGGGTGCAGCTGCACCTGTTCACCGGGCGCATGGAGGGCGCGCTCGCCATCCTGCAGGTGAGGCCCGGAGAGCCCGTCTCACCCGTCTGACTGTCTCACCCGTCTGACCGTCTCACCTCTCTCTCCCGTCTCACCTCTCTCCCGTCTCACCTCTCTCACCCATCTGACTGTCTCACCCGTCTGACTGTCTCACCTCTCTCTCCCGTCTCACCTCTCTCTCCCGTCTCACCTCTCTCTCCCGTCTCACCTCTCTCTCCTGTCTCACCTCTCTCCTGTCTCACCTCTCTCTCCCGTCTGACTGTCTCACCTCTCTCTCCCGTCTCACCTCTCTCTCCTGTCTCACCTCTCTCCCGTCTCACCTCTCGCCCGTCTCACCCGTCTCACCTCTCTCTCCTGTCTCACCTCTCTCTCCTGTCTCACCTCTCTCTCCCGTCTCACCTCTCTCTCCCGTCTGACTGTCTCACCTCTCTCTCCCGTCTCACCTCTCTTACCCGTCTCACCTCTCTCACCTGTCTCACCTCTCTTACCTGTCTCACCTCTCTCTCCCGTCTGACTGTCTCACCTCTCTCTCCCGTCTCACCTCTCTTACCCGTCTCACCTCTCTCTCCCGTCTCACCTCTCTCTCCCGTCTCACCTCTCTCTCCCGTCTCACCTCTCACTCCCGTCTCACCTCTCTCTCCTGTCTCACCTCTCTCTCCCGTCTGACTGTCTCACCTCTCTCTCCCGTCTCACCTCTCTCTCCCGTCTCACCTCTCTCACCCATCTGACTGTCTCACCCGTCTGACTGTCTCACCTCTCTCTCCCGTCTCACCTCTCTCTCCCGTCTCACCTCTCTCTCCTGTCTCACCTCTCTCCTGTCTCACCTCTCTCTCCCGTCTGACTGTCTCATCTCTCTCTCCCGTCTCACCTCTCTCTCCCGTCTCACCTCTCTCTCCCGTCTCACCTCTCTCTCCTGTCTCACCTCTCTCTCCCGTCTCACCTCTCTTACCTGTCTCACCTCTCTCTCCCGTCTCACCTCTCTCTCCCGTCTGACTGTCTCACCTCTCTCTCCCGTCTCACCTCTCTTACCTGTCTCACCTCTCTGACCCGTCTCACCTCTCTCACCCGTCTCACCTCTCTCCTGTCTCACCTCTCTCTCCCGTCTGACTGTCTCACCTCTCTCTCCCGTCTCACCTCTCTTACCCGTCTCACCTCTCTCTCCCGTCTCACCTCTCTTACCTGTCTCACCTCTCTCTCCTGTCTCACCTCTCTCTCCCGTCTCACCTCTCGCCCGTCTCACCCGTCTCACCTCTCTCTCCTGTCTCACCTCTCTCTCCTGTCTCACCTCTCTCTCCCGTCTGACTGTCTCACCTCTCTCTCCCGTCTAACCTCTCTTACCCGTCTCACCTCTCTCTCCCGTCTCACCTCTCTCTCCCGTCTCACTCCCGTCTCACCTCTCTCTCCTGTCTCACCTCTCTCTCCCGTCTGACTGTCTCACCTCTCTCTCCCGTCTGACTGTCTCACCTCTCTCTCCCGTCTCACCTCTCTTACCCGTCTCACCTCTCTCACCCGTCTCACCTCTCTCCCGTCTCACCTCTCTCTCCCGTCTCACCTCTCTTACCTGTCTCACCTCTCTTACCTGTCTCACCTCTCTCTCCCGTCTCACCTCTCTCTCCCGTCTCACCTCTCTCTCCCGTCTGACTGTCTCACCCGTCTGACTGTCTCACCTCTCTCTCCCGTCTCACCTCTCTCTCCCGTCTCACCTCTCTCTCCCGTCTCACCTCTCTCTCCTGTCTCACCTCTCTCTCCCGTCTGACTGTCTCACCTCTCTCTCCCGTCTGACTGTCTCACCTCTCTCTCCCGTCTCACCTCTCTTACCCGTCTCACCTCTCTCTCCCGTCTCACCTCTCTCCTGTCTCACCTCTCTTACCTGTCTCACCTCTCTCTCCCGTCTGACTGTCTCACCTCTCTTACTTGTCTCACCTCTCTTACTTGTCTCACCTCTCTTACCCGTCTCACCTCTCTCACCCGTATCACCTCCCTCACCCGTCTCACCTCTCACCCGTCTCACCTCTCTTACCTGTCTCACCTCTCTCTCCCGTCTGACTGTCTCACCTCTCTCTCCCGTCTCACCTCTCTTACTTGTCTCACCTCTCTCACCCGTCTCACCTCCCTCACCCGTCTCACCTCTCTCACCCGTCTCACCTCTCTTACCCGTCTCACCTCTCTTACCTGTCTCACCTCTCTCACCTGTCTCACCTCTCTTACCCGTCTCACCTGTCTCTCCTCTCTGTCCCGTCTCATTTCAGAATGCTTTGAAGTCAGCTGATGAGCGGAGTCTTGCCGACTCCCTGACCCCCCCCGACCGGGCCCTGGTCTGGCTCTCCTTCATCCACCTGACGGAGTTCGACCGGCTGCCGTCCAGCCTCTGTGACCCGGCCGAGTCCGGGCCGTCCCGATTGGTCAGCAGAGAGTCCTTCCTGCTGCCGTGGAGGTCACCGCAGGACATCAGCACGCCACTGGACATCCTCATCGCTCTGTTTCAAGGTACGGAGGCTGGAGGCCCCCTGGGGCGGGTCGGGGGGGGGGGACTCACCGAGGTCCTTGTCCAGGTTCAGGTCTCACTCTGGTGTTTCACTCCTCAGACGCCATCCACCGGTGCACCGACATGTCTCTGTCCCAGAGCCAGAGGACGCTGGCCTGTCTTCCTCTTCACAACAACCTCCTCATCCTCAACAAGCTGCTGCAGAGGTTCACACTGGGACTCAACTCCCAAACGGCGTTTTCACCTTCTCTCCATCGTCCACGTGTTGGAAAGAAAAGCGTTCCTGCTCGTCCACCCGCTGACGCGTGTTCTGTGTGCTGCAGGTACGACGAGGCTGTGGTTCTGTGTGAGTCTCTGCTGGAGCTCTGTCCCGAGTCCTGCGCTCTGAGAGACGCCTTGGCCGACCTGCACATCCGGAGAGGAGACGGCGACCGGGCGGTCAGCATGTGGCTGCACGCGCTGGCCGAGTGTCCCAACAACGCCGAGGTCTTCTATCGCTCCTGCAAGTTCCTCATGACTCAGGTGAGCTCACATGTTGATGTGGTTTGTTTTGCATTCAAACCTTAGCACCAGTTCTTCAGGTTGGTTAAAACTAAAATCAGACAAAAATATATATCTCTATTGCTACA
Organism: Limanda limanda; assembly: GCF_963576545.1. Classification (NCBI taxonomy): domain Eukaryota; kingdom Metazoa; phylum Chordata; class Actinopteri; order Pleuronectiformes; family Pleuronectidae; genus Limanda; species Limanda limanda. The sequence goes on along the minus strand of NC_083643.1, from coordinate 198,191 downwards.
AAATATTTGGATAAATACTGAGACTCCTCCCCCTGTGTTCCATTGGTTGTCACCTGACGGAGCGGGCGTGTGCGTGTTGGTTTCTCCTCAGGAGAAGTCCAGTGCCGTGGCTCCTCTGTTCCGAGGCTTCATCCTGTCGCTCTGCGAGGACGAGCAGAGTCAGAAGGAACCTGTGGATGTTCTCCGGTACTTTGACTCGAGCTGTGGACTGAAACCCTGAGGATGATGATGATGATGATGATGATGATGATGATGATGATGATGATGATGATGATGATGATGATGATGATGATGATGATTACACATGTTGAGCATGTGAAGTCAAACCAGTGCAAGTTAGTTTTTTCCGTCTTTTTTCCTTCAGTCACATCCTTGGTTTTCCCAGCGAGGAGCTTCTGAGAAGTCCCATCGTCAAAAAGGATCTTCAGGAGCAACTCAACCAGCAGACGCCCTACCTGCACCTCATTCACTGGTGTGTGTCTGTGTGTGTCTGTGTGTGTCTGTGTGTGTGTAGCATTGACGTGATCATTTGAGATAAAACAGAGTCTACTGACAGTTTCAATCAGTGTTTCTGTAGGATGACTATTCACCGTGTGGCTGCAGCTTCCTGAGCTTTGTAGTTGTGTCGCTCTCTGAGGTGACGTTGTGTGTCTCTCTCTGAGGTGACGTTGTGTGTCGCTCTGAGGTGACGTTGTGATGTTGTGTGATTCTTCAGTCGCTGGCAGTGGCTGCACGGGTCTGTGGAGCAGACGGCGGACGCCTTTGAGCGAGCGCTGGGATCCCCCCTGCAGCTGGAGGAGCTGCACACCCTGTGGCTGGAGTGAGTTACTGCAGATAACACGGGTATGAGATCGGAGCTGAATGACCTTTGACATGTGGCTGTTTCCTGTTGCCAGTTACCTGATGTTCAGCGTCAGTCAGCAGAGACAGTTCTCCCACCTGGTGCAGCGCTGCCTGAGCAGCGTCCCGTCGCGCCTGGAGCTTCCCTTCAACCCAGCAGAGTTCTGGAACTGCTTCCGCTTCCACAACCAGGTCAGTGAGCCGCCGGCGCTCCTGCTGCTTCCACACCTGAACTCTGGAGCTTCTCCAGTTCCTCTGGAGCTTCTCCAGTTCCTCTGGAGCTCCTCCAGTTCCTCTGGAGCTTCTCCAGTTCCTCTGGAGCTCCTCCAGTTCCTCTGGAGCTCCTCCAGTTCCTCTGGAGCTTCTTTAGTTCCTCTGGAGCTCCTCCAGTTCCTCTGGAGCTCCTCCAGTTCCTCTGGAGCTTCTCCAGTTCCTCTGGAGCTCCTCCAGTTCCTCTGGAGGAGGTGTGAACACAGCAGGAGAGTGACCCGTCTGTGGGCAAATGAACAGAAGGTTTTTTTAAACCTGCAGAATCCTTGTTTAATGGTTGAACTCTTGTCGGAGGTGATGTCCTCCTGAGCTCTCGGTGCTAACACAGGACCGGTGCCTTGCTCATGAGCATCTGTTCATGTCCGACAGGTGGTGACTCTTTATCTGAACCGTCTGCCACAGTCCCAGCATGCACCTGTGCTGGAGAGACTGAGATACGCCATGCCCACCAACACTGAGCTGAGCCTAAGGTACACACACACACACACACTCACACAATCTTTGAGGTGTGTTGTGTGTCAGTTGTGTGTCAGTTGTGTGTCTGTTGTGTTCTCAGGTTGCTGTTTGTCGAGTGGCAGGATGGAAACATTGAACATGTGAAGTTTCAGACTCGGATGTTGACGAGTAACTTTCCAAAGAGTTTAACGCACTGGAAAATGTAAGTGAGAGTGTGTGTGTGTCATTTGATTATAATAAAAATCCTTTACACTGAACTGAAATATGTTGATGTGTGTGCGTATATAGAGCGATCGCCATGGAGACGGAGCTCCAGGAGTCATGTGAGGTGAGTGAGTGACGGAGGACCGTTAACAGAGTTACACCAGTTTCCTGTGAACTATTGAAACGTGTGTGAAGTTACTGATGATGATGAATCTTATCTGTTCCCCTGCAGGATGTTTCTCTCCATCCACTGTAACATGTAACGCTTTAGATCATGTGTGTGTGTGTTTGTGACATGTCCACACCACTAAACCTGACTTTGATCATTTATTGTCCTTTGGTTTCAGTTAAATTTTAATTTTGATTTTACTTTGTGTATTTTTATTCGATATTATTCTTTTTTAGTTTGTATTACATTTTATTTATTTTAATCCTTATTTAATTGTATTTTATTTTATTTTTGTAGGTGCGACTCCTCTATCATCAGGCTCTTCAGAACCTTCCTCTCTGTGCCGCCCTGTGGAAACATGTAATTCACACCTTCACTTCCTCTTCAACACACGTCAACACACGTCAACACACGTCAACACACGTCAACACACGTCAACACACGTCAACACACGTCAACACACGTCAACACACGTCAACACACGTCAACACACGTGTAATCACACACGCAAACACACGTCTGTGCTCTGGTCTTCACTCGCTCTGGTGCTGATCACATGATGTCATGTGACTGTAGATGTTTGTGGTCACACAGTAATTATGACATCAGTGTGAGTCACATGGTCCGTGTGTGATATCAAACATGTTAAAAACATATGAGCCCGTGTTCCCTGCTGACCCCTCCTCTCCTCCCTGCAGCGCCTGCTGTTTGAGGCGGCTCAGGGCGCCGCCTCTTCTAGGTTAAAGAGACTCGTCGACCGCTGTGGTCAAGTGGGCGTGAGTTTAGTTGTGGGTCAAGCGCAGGGAGGAGATCAGTGATGTCATCAGCTGTGACGGACTCTCATCGTCAGCAGTAAAAAGAAAGCAGCTGATTGGCTGCAGAGGATTGAATGAGACAGACGAGGTAAGACAGACTTGGAGGCTGCGCCCCCTGCAGGACGTCTGGTGTGCTCATGGCGTGAGACGAGATAATGTCTGAACGTAAGTATCGAGCAGAGGGACGGTGTCTCTCTTCATGTCCTCCCTTCTTCTGTTTCTCTCTTTTCATTTGGATTCATTTCCCTCCTTTTATTTTAACTCATCTGGGGGGCGGGGGGGCTGTTTGACCCCCCCACCACCCCACCACCCCACTACCCCACGTTGTCTTTTTGTGTCCCAGAGGAAAAAGAAGACTTTTATTTTTGTTAAAGTGATCAAAGTAATTAGTGCTGATTGATCCAGCTGCTGCCTGTGTAGTATTCTCTGTGAGTGACTGAGACTGATCCACGCCGAGCGGCGGCGGCGGCGGCGGCGGCCATCTTTAAGTCACCTCCAAGTGACTCGCCAACGTGATCCGATGTGAAATATGTCCTTTTGGTTTGTTTCTGCCATAAAATCATTAAAGAGTATTAGCAAGGAGGAGAGCGCCTCCTGCTGGTGTTTCTGTTGGATTCAAATGTTATTAAATTATTTTCTAATCAAAAAGAGTCTGAGTGTTTTTCCTCTGATGTGTGAGTGAGAACCAGAGGAAGTTTCCCCCCCCTGGTGAGTGGGTCCCCCCCCCCCCCCTGGTGAGTGGGTCCCCTCCCCCCTGGTGAGTGGGTCCCCCCCCCCCCCTGGTGAGTGGGTCCCCTCCCCCCTGGTGAGTGGGTCCCCTCCCCCCTGGTGAGTGGGTCCCCCCCCCCCCCCCCCCTGGTGAGTGTGTTCCATCTCCTGAGAGAAGAACTGACTGAGAGTCACAACCTGTCTCCAGCAGCTGCAGCTGAAGAGTGAAGCTGAACTGAGATCAGTTAGAAACTCTCTGAAGTTATTAACAACCAGAGTTTATCAGATTCAGCAGGAAACTGTGAAACATGAAGAATCTGAACAGTTTGGTGGATTTGTTCCAGCTCTTCAGGGTCAGGGAGCAGAGGATCATGGGTAATATCCAGAGGGAGGAGTCAGAGTCAACACATTGATTCACTTTGTTTTTACATTGAAAACATTTCATCAGACCCGAGACCGACAGTTAATCCCCATGTGTCTGCAGGGGGCGCTGTTGATCAGTAATTTACATGGTCTTAATTTAAACTGATGAATCACAGAAATGTGTTGTTGAAGAAATCAGTCACATCTGGAAATGACGCAGATGTGACATCACAGTTTTCACCAGGAAACAAGGGGCTCATTAAACCAACTGTCTCATATAATATCCTAACGTGTTTACACAGATCATCGGGGGGGGTTGGGGGGGGGGGACCAGGAGCAATATCAGGTTTCAGACCAGTTTCTGTGTAAAGATGTTATTAATGATAGCAAGAACAATAATAAAGGCTGGATCTATGTAAAGAGCCTCGACATAAATCCTATGAAATAGAATGAGACGTTAATGTGATGAAGAGGAAAGAGAAGCTCCATGTGTCACATGACCCAGACCTTCTAGACCCCCAGCAGCAGAACTCAGGTCCAACACAAACCTGGACCAGCTCGGACTCGAGCCTGATCCTAAGGGAAGGTTTGAATCTCCAGCGTCCAGAGGGAGTCTGCCTCCAGAACTGAAGCTGAGATGATTCCACAGGAGAGGAGCTCACAGGAAACCTTCACAGCTGATCAGAGACAACGTTCTCCAGGGTTCTATAAACAAAGGGGAGGTCAGATCTGCTCTGTACTTGGATGGTGAGGGTCTGAACGTAGATCCACCAATAAATATAAATCCTCCTTCACCACAACGCTCCACTGAACGTTTGCATCACTGCGATGTTGTCTGGTCTCAGGAGGTCAGAGGTCAGGGTGGAACCACTGCTCCACAGTCACAAGTTCAGGAGGTTCAGGCCTTTACCCAGAACTGCATATCCCATCAGGCCAGGGATGCTGTATAGCCTGACAATAATGATAATGTGTGTGTGTGTGTGTAATCTACATGTTATCAATATGTTATGAGCATGTAAATGTCTCCTCCTCTTCAAGGATGGACCGTGGTATTTCCTTCACAGTGAAACAATAGAAGGAAGCCGCTCTCCGACAGTTTCCTGTTCGGACCAGTTTCCCTGCGACGCTTCACTTCATGAGAAACTCTCTGGAACATGGACGTTCTGACGCTGGTTCTGCTCCTGAGCTCCAGCCGCGTGTGTGAGTACACGTCCGACATGAGGAACAGGGAGTAGAACCTCTACAACCTCGTGTTCTGTTAGAACCTTTACAACTTCATGTTCTGTTTCTCTGTTAGAACCTTTACAACATCATGTTCTGTTTCTCTGTTAGAACCTTTACAACCTCGTGTTCTGTTTCTCTGTTAGAACCTTTACAACATCATGTTCTGTTTCTCTGTTAGAACCTCTACAACCTCGTGTTCTGTTAGAACCTTTACAACATCGCGTTCTGTTTCTCTGTTAGAACCTCTACAACCTCGTGTTCTGTTTCTCTGTTAGAACCTTTACAACTTCATGTTCTGTTTCTCTGTTAGAACCTCTACAGCCTCATGTTCTGTTAGAACCTTTACAGCCTCGTGTTCTGTTAGAACCTTTACAACTTCATGTTCTGTTTCTCTGTTAGAACCTTTACAACTTCATGTTCTGTTTCTCTGTTAGAACCTTTACAACTTCATGTTCTGTTTCTCTGTTAGAACCTCTACAGCCTCATGTTCTGTTAGAACCTTTACAGCTTCATGTTCTGTTTCTCTGTTAGAACCTCTACAACCTCGTGTTCTGTTTCTCTGTTAGAACCTTTACAACTTCATGTTCTGTTTCTCTGTTAGAACCTCTACAGCCTCATGTTCTGTTAGAACCTTTACAGCCTCGTGTTCTGTTAGAACCTTTACAACTTCATGTTCTGTTTCTCTGTTAGAACCTTTACAACTTCATGTTCTGCATCTCTGTTAGAACCTTTACAGCCTCGTGTTCTGTTAGAACCTTTACAACTTCATGTTCTGTTTCTCTGTTAGAACCTTTACAACATCATGTTCTGTTTCTCTGTTAGAACCTTTACAACTTCATGTTCTGTTTCTCTGTTAGAACCTTTACAACATCACGTTCTGTTAGAACCTTTACAACTTCATGTTCTGTTTCTCTGTTAGAACCTTTACAACTTCATGTTCTGTTTCTCTGTTAGAACCTTTACAACATTATGTTCTGTTTCTCTGTTAGAACCTTTACAACTTCATGTTCTGTTTCTCTGTTAGAACCTTTACAACATCATGTTCTGTTTCTCTGTCAGAACCTTTACAACATTATGTTCTGTTTCTCTGTTAGAACCTTTACAACCTTGTGTTCTGTTCCTCCGTTAGAATGAAGCTTTAGATCATCATCATCATAATTATCTTTTTTTGCATCATCATTATTTTCATCATCATCATCTTTATTTTCATCATCATCTTCATCTTCATCATCTTTATTTTCATCATCATCTTCATCATCTTTATTTTCATCATCTTCTTCATCATCTTTATTATCACCATCATCATCTTCATCTTCATCATCTTTATTTTCATCATCATCTTTATTTTCATCATCATCTTCATCTTCATCATCTTTGTTTTCATCATCATCTTCATCATCTTCATATTCATCATCTTTATTTTCACCATCATCTTCATCATCTTTATTTTCATCATCATCATCTTCATCATCTTTATTTTCACCATCATCTTCATCATCTTTATTTTCATCTTCATCATCTTTATTTTCACCATCATCATCTTCCCTTCGAATGGTGATGAAGATTATGATGAAGATGATGATGAAGATGATGATTTCCTCACAGCTGGTTTCCTCATCACTGTCGCCCCCTGGAGGTTTTGTCTGACGACACAAAGTCAGGTCATCGTCCTGGAACAGTGTGATGTCACTAACCCCGCCCACCAGTGGGCGTGGACAGGTGGGGGCAGACTGGTCCACACTCAGTCCTCCTGGTGTCTCTGGCCCAATGGGAGCCCTCAGCTGCCCCCCCACACCCGCCTCACCAAACTCAGCGCCTGCAGCGGAGCGCCGGGGTGGAGCTGCACCGAGGGAGCGTTTGGATTGGCTGAGACACACGTGTACCTGAAGAAGCTGGGGTCAGGCGTGGTGGTCGAAGAGACCCAGCAGGGGTCCGGGTGGAGGGGGTCCGGGTGGAGGGGGTCCGGGTGGAGGAGGTTCGATGTGGACGCAGAAGGAAACAAGCTGCTGACGTCGTTATGTCCCGACACAGGTGAGTTCAGGATCCACTCTATATACACGCCCAGCTGTGATGTCACAGTACACGGACACGCCCAGCTGTGATGTCACAGTACACGGACACGCCCAGCAGTACACAGGGATTACACGGCATTAAACTAACATGAAGTCTCCACTTCAAAGTAACTAAGTAGATGCAGTACTGTACTCCATTTGAAGTTACTTAATATTTCCACTGAGTGTTTTTAAATGTTTTCTTTTCTCAGACTCCGCCCCCTTCTATTCGTCCACACGTGAACCGCAACGACTCAGCAGCTCCGCCCGACGTCCTGCGACTACACAATCAACACACAACCACAAAGTCAGCAGATGTGTGACCGCCCCAAACATCACAGACTCACAACTCACAGACTCACATGCCACGGCCTCACATGCCACAGACTCACAACTCACAGACTCACAACTCACAGACTCACATGTCACAGACTCACATGTCACAAACTCACAACTCACAAACTCACAACTCACAGACTCACATGTCACAAACTCACAACTCACAGACTCACATGTCACAGACTCACATGCCACAGACTCACATGCCACAGACTCACATGTCACAGACTCACATGTCACAGACTCACATGTCACAGACTCACATGTCACGGCCTCACATGTCACAGACTCACATGCCACAGACTCACATGCCACAGACTCACATGCCACGGCCTCACATGCCACAGACTCACATGCCACAGACTCACATGCCACGGCCTCACATGCCACGGCCTCACATGTCACAGACTCACATGCCACGGCCTCACATGTCACAGACTCACATGCCACAGACTCACATGCCACAGACTCACATGCCACGGCCTCACATGCCACAGACTCACGTGCCACAGACTCACATGTCACAGACTCACATGCAACAGACTCACATGCCACAGACTCACATGCCACAGACTCACATGCCACGGCCTCACATGCCACGGCCTCACATGCCACGGCCTCACATGCCACGGCCTCACATGTCACAGACTCACATGCCACGGCCTCACATGTCACAGACTCACATGTCACAGACTCACATGTCACAGCCTCACATGTCACAGCCTCACATGCCACAGACTCACATGCCACAGACTCACATGCCACAGACTCACATGCCACGGCCTCACATGTCACAGAGTCACATGTCACAGATCTACGTGCCACGGCCTCACATGTCACGGCCTCACATGCCACGGCCTCACATGTCACAGAGTCACATGTCACAGATCTACGTGCCACGGCCTCACATGTCACGGCCTCACATGTCACAGACTCACATGTCACAGACTCACATGTCACAGACTCACATGCCACGGCCTCACATGTCACAGAGTCACATGTCACAGATCTACGTGCCACGGCCTCACATGCCACAGACTCACATGCCACGGCCTCAGATGTCACAGGTCTACGTGCCACAGACTCACATGTCACAGACTCACATGCCACAGACTCACATGCCACGGCCTCACATGCCACAGACTCACATGCCACAGACTCACATGTCACAGACTCACATGTCACAGACTCACATGTCACAGACTCACATGCCAAGGCCTCAGATGTCACAGATCTACGTGCCACAGACTCACATGTCACAGACTCACATGGCACAGACTCACATGTCACTGCCCCAACTGTCATTGACTCACATGCCACGGCCTCACATGCCACAGACTCACATGCCACAGACTCACATGCCACAGACTCACATGTCACAGAGTCACATGTCACAGACTCACATGTCACTGCCCCAACTGTCACAGATCTACGTGCCACAGACTCACATGCCACGGCCTCACATGCCACAGACTCACATGCCACGGCCTCACATGTCACTGCCCCAACTGTCACAGACTCACATGTCACTGCCCCAACTGTCACAGACTCACATGTCACAGACTCACATGCCACGGCCTCACATGCCACAGACTCACATGCCACGGCCTCACATGTCACAGACTCACATGTCACAGACTCACATGTCACAGACTCACATGCCACAGACTCACATGCCACAGACTCACATGCCACGGCCTCACATGCCACAGACTCACATGCCACGGCCTCACATGTCACAGACTCACATGTCACAGACTCACATGCCACAGACTCACATGCCACAGACTCACATGCCACAGACTCACATGCCACGGCCTCACATGCCACGGCCTCACATGCCACGGCCTCACATGTCACAGAGTCACATGCCACGGCCTCACATGTCACAGACTCACATGTCACTGCCCCAACTGTCATTGACTCACATGCCACAGACTCACATGCCACGGCCTCACATGCCACACACTCACATGCCACGGCCTCACATGTCACAGACTCACATGCCACAGACTCACATGTCACAGACTCACATGCCACATACTCACATGCCACAGACTCACATGCCACGGCCTCACATGCCACGGCCTCACATGCCACGGCCTCACATGTCACAGACTCACGTGCCACAGACTCACATGCCACAGACCCAGTAACCAGCAGAGCTTGGACGGATGTGGTCAATGTCACGGACTCGGAGGTGTCACGGACCCGGAGGTCGGTTACAGGTTTATATTCTGACGTTTCGACTTCAGTCACAGCAATGTCTGCTACCGGTCTGACAGAGGTCACCACGGAGGTCACCACGGAGACGACCACGGAGACGACCACGGAGACGACCACGGACACGTCACTGAGTCCTTCATGGAGAAACGTCCCCAATCTAGGGACTGACGCACACACCTCCTTCACAGATTTCACCTTCAACTATGACGACACGACTGAAGCTCCATCAAAACAACAAACTTCCACATCAACCATGGAGATGCATCCTCCAGCCATGCCCACCTTCTCCCAGAATGCACCTGGAGTAACGTTCATGCTACAGACAGAAAGCTCAGCGAGCTCCGCCCCTCCAGGCAGGTCGGCTCTGCCCACATCTCCAGCAACTGCGAGTATCACAACCTCAGACCCAATGGTCCCGCCCACGAGTCCGACAAACACACACATAGCCACCGCCACATCCGTCACTACGGACACCATGACGACGACCATCCAAACCATGCGTGTCACCACGTCTGTCTCCACGGAAACCATCCACACCACACCACCCACCATCACTAGAGCCACTGCAATAATGACCACGAGTGTTCCAGTGACGTCAGAGCTCAGCTCAGCTCCAGCTGTAAGTCTCCACCTGGGTGTCTGCCTTTCACAGTAAAAGTACCTGCCTTTCACAGTAAAAGTACCTGCCTTTCACAGTGAAAGTATCATCCTTTCACAGTAAAAGTATCATCCTTTCACAGTAAAAGTACCTGCCTTTCACAGTAAAAGTACCTGCATTTCACAGTTAAAGTACCTGCCTTTGACAGTAAAAGTATCATCCTTTCACAGTAAAAGTATCATCCTTTCACAATAAAAGTACCTGCATTTCACAGTAAAAGTACCTGCCTTTCACAGTAAAAGTACCTCCCTTTCACATTAAAGTACCTCCCTTTCACAGTAAAAGTACCTCCCTTTCACAGTAAAAGTACCTGTCTTTCACAGTAAAAGTACCTACCTTTCACAGTAAAAGTACCTACCTTTCACAGTAAAAGTACCTCCCTTTCACAGAAAAAGTACCTGCCTTTCACAGTAAAAGTATCATCCTTTCATTGTTAAAGTACCTGCCTTTCACAGTAAAAGTACCTGCCTTTCACAGTAAAAGTACCTCCCTCTCATAGTAAAAGTACCTGCCTTTCACAGTAAAAGTACCTGCCTTTCACAGTAAAAGTACCTGCCTTTCACAGTAAAAGTACCTCCCTCTCATAGTAAAAGTACCTGCCTTTCACAGTAAAAGTACCTGCCTTTCATAGTAAAAGTACCTGCCTTTCACAGTAAAAGTACCTGCCTTTCACAGTAAAAGTACCTGCCTTTCACAGTAAAAGTACCTCCCTCTCACAGTAAAAGTACCTGCCTTTCACAGTAAAAGTACCTGCCTTTCACAGTAAAAGTACCTGCCTTTCACAGTAAAAGTACCTGACATTAACAAGGACCTTAATAAACTGTGATGATGACGTCACATTCACCTGAGCTTTCATCACTTCCTGTTTCAGACGGTTTCCCGCTGCTCAGTGATCGTGAGTGAGGTCGGCTCTGGTTCTCACTGGGCGGAGCTGGCACTGACCACTGGGGGCGTGTCCTGTAACTTTAGCGTGGTTAACGGGGAGGAGTCCAGCGACTGCGATGCCTTTGGAGAAAACGACTTCCTGTGTCGGGTTGAAGATCTGAAACCTGGAACTTTGTACGAGTTAACGGTGATTTCAAGGAAGGACGGCGAGAAGAGCAACAAGTCCGTACGTACAGGTAAGAACTCCCCCGTCTTCTTCTTCTTCTTCTTCTTCTTCTTCTTCTTCTTCTTCTTCTTCTTCTTCTTCTTCTTCTTCTTCTTCTTCTTCTTCTTCTTGTCTTTCATGTGGTGGAGAAACTATAAATCTTTGATTTTTGATCCTAAAATGACGTCACGGTTTCCATGGTAGATTTGACCACGGACTGTAAATAAAGATGCTCGACATGACGGCTCCCAAAAGTTAAGCCAAACCATCTCCATCGCCCCCTGGAGTCTGACTGCAGTCATCATCATCATCATCGCCTACTACCCCTTCTGGGGCTTAGGCCGCAAACAAGAGTTCTCCATGCATCCCGGTCCTGGGCCAACATCTCAAGCTGTCCCCAGGTGTAGCCCATTTTCTTGGCGTCTGCCTCCAGGTCTCTACGCCAGGTGTTTCGCGGCCGACCTCTCTTTCTTTTCCCTTGGGGATTCCACTTGAGGGACTGTCTTGTGGTGTTTGTGGCTGGTTTACGGAGAGTATGGCCTATCCATCTCCAACGTCGTTGGAGGATCTCTTCGTCCGCTGGCTTTTGGCTGGTACGTTCCCACAGTTCTTTGTTGCTGATGGTGTTAGGCCAGTGGATCTGGAGGATTCGTCGCAGACAAGTATTGATGAATGACTGGATTTTATTTGTTGTATTATATGTTGTATTATATTATATGTTTTTTCTTCCTGCTGTGGATCGCTTCATTACCCAATCCATTGCCAGCAGGAACAGGAATGGCGATAGTAGGCACCCCTGTCTCACTCCAGTATGTACACTGGAGGCATCGGTAGGTTGTCCCTCGTGGATCACTCTGCAGGTCATTCCCTCATAGGTGTTTCTGATGATGTTAGTTAATTTCTCTGGTACTCCGTAGTGCCTGAGAAGCTTCCAGAGGGTCTCCCTGTCCACACTGTCGAAGGCCTTCTCGTAGTCGATGAAGTTGATGAATAGCGGTGAATTCCACTCGAGTGACTGTTCCAGGATGATGCGCAGTGTAGCAATCTGGTCTGTACACGATCTGTCTTTGCGGAAGCCAGCCTGCTGGTCTCTAAGCTGGGGGTCAATCGCATCCTTCATCCTGTCCAGTAAGATCCTGTAGAAGACCTTTCCTGGGATGGAGAGTAGCATGATCCCCCTATAATTTCCACAGTTGCTCAGGTCCCCTTTCTTTGGCATCTTCACAAGATAGCCCTCCTTCCATTCGCATGGGATGTTTTCCTCTTCCCACATCTTCTTGAAGAGAGGGTGGAGCATCTCTGCCATGGTCTCTGCGTCCGTCTTCAGTGCCTCGGCCGGGATGCTATCTGGTCCTGCAGCCTTGCTGTTTCTAAGTTTTTTAATGGCTTTCCTGATCTCCTCCCTTCTTGGTACGCTGAGGTCTATTGGCAGATCCCTGTCTGCTTGTTGGATGTGTGGTGGGTCTTGTGGGGCTGGTCTGTTGAGAAGTTCCTCGAAATGTTCCAACCATCTTCATCTTCTGACTGCAGTATAGGTCATAAATCACTCCTCCTCCTCCATGTTAGCAGACGGGACATTGACCAAACTAAAAACTCCAAGTAGACGTTAAATAAATATTTGTCAAAGATGTTTCTGTCATTTCAGGTCGTTCTTATCTCACTGATGTTTGTTCAAGTTTCTGATGAGTTTGTTTTTAATTAGTTATTAATGAGTCTGACTCCTGATTGGTTGCGCACATGTATGGGCGGAACCTCGATACACTGGCTCCACCCCACGATCACTATTGCACAGACTGACTGCAAATGACATCCTCACCATAAGATGGCAGTTTCTTCTTCTTTGTTGGGTTTATTGGCGGGTGGCAACTAACACCAAGGTGCACCAGCGCCATCTAGTGGATCCTCCTCCTCGTCCCTGCTCAGCCTGTCCTGCTTCGATTCTTCTTCTCCTTTGGTCTTATGGTGGACGGCCCCCTACTGGGTTGGAGTGTTCATCACAGTCATCTGGGTCATATTCTTCTGTCTCATCCTGTCCCTCAGATCATTCTCTCTATTCCAATAATAAAAGTTCTTCACTCAATGCTTTGGAATTCCTCTATTTATCTTTTCTCCTTCTCTAACATACTTATCACAGTCAAACATCACATGCTCCACTGATTCCTCCATTTGTCAATCAATCAATCATTCATCACATTTTATTTCTATTTATTCCCAAATCCCAGTTTGTCTCTCAGATGTTCACAAGGATCAACTTCCTGTTCTGAACTCAACACGAGTCAAACAGAAACTTAGTGATCAGTGAGTAAAGCTCAGTCCCATGTGAGGATCCTCTCCCAGGACACACACAGCTGATGGAACTGAACACATCAACACAACAACAGTACTGCTATCATATTTCATTTGATCAATAATCCTTCCAAACTATATCATAAGACTTTTCTAAATCTGAAAACAACACAGACTCTTTATTAACCTGTTTCTGAACATGGTCCATCTTTGCTCTGATGGTGAGATACGATTCCTCTGCTCTCATGTAAAACACCAATCTTCCTGAATCCTCACATTCCTGTGATAATGAGGCGTGGCTTCAGGGTTAGGAGGAGGCGTGGCTTCAGGGTTAGGAGGAGGCGTGGCGTCATGTTTTCATTCTCTGCTCTCGACACAAGTAGAGTTTAGGAAGCTCTCAGTAGGAAGTCATGAAAAAGGTCAGAAAGGAACAGCAGCAGAGGGAGGTGATGCACGTTGCCACTCTACGATATATCAAACAAAGAAGAAGAAAAGTCTGCACCAGCAGCAGGAACTGAGCATGTGCAGAAGTCACGTCGGGACATGGATGACGTGTGTTAGTCCAAAGTGTTTGTGTGTGTGTGTTGCTTCCTGATTGGCTGAGGACACAGACACTTCCTGTTTTCTAAGAAGTGTTGGTTTCCTCAAGTGCCTGTAGGCTGTGGTTACCATGACAACAGCAGGTTTGATTCTCTTCACAGCCTTGAGGCGTCGCTGAATTGAAACAGGAAACAGGAAGTGTCCTGATGGAGGAAACCGGGGGGGGGGGTCTCCTTCACGTCCTGCCCATCCTTTTTTTCTGTTTCCCGTCCAGACTCACACTGTCACCATGACAAAATGAGATCCAGAACATTCAGAATCTGGTTCTGGTTCTGGTTCTGGATCACAGTGTGATTAGTTGAACAGTGTCATGATAACAAACTACATGTTGTTTCTTCTTCATGAGACAATTGTTTAAAGTTGATGTGAAGAGGATCCGGCTCTGGATCAGGTTCTGGATCAGGTTCAGAGTCCAACAGAAGTGTCTCTTGTCTCAGAGCCCGTGGGTCCGGCTCGTCTGGAGGTCCAGCTCAACCCGGTCCACGCCGGTTCCGTGGGTCTGACGGTGTGGTGGTCTCGCTCTGCCGGTCATGTGGACTGGTATGATGTGAGTCTGGAGGACAGCAGCTCTGGATCCAGGACCAGGACCAGAATCCTGGACTCTGCAGTCCCCCGGTCTGGGTTCAGCTCGCTGCTTCCTGGTTCTCTGTACTCGGTCAGCGTGGTGGCGACGTCCGGTAACAAGAGCGCTCTACCTGTCGTTACCACGGCAACTACAGGTAACGTACATGAGAAATTCATGTGTGGTTGTTAATATGAATATTGATATAAAGGTTATATACATGTTTAGTTGATAAAGTTTTGTTTCAATCGAAACTCAGCTTTGATAAATGTTGAAGTTGTGGAACAGACGAGTTTTCAGTTATTAAACACATCTTATCATCACACTTACAGTTTTATCCCGTTTTCTCCTCTTCTGTTTTTATGCATTTTTTTATGTATAACATTTGTTATTCTTTGTGGTTTCCTTTCCTATTAAATGTCATTTAAACATGTTCATATGTTTCTTAAAATGTATTTTTAATGTAAAACACTGAGCATTTCTTGCATGAAAGGTGCTTTGCAAAAAATGTTTATTATTATTATTATAATCTTTCTCAATAATAAAAATCTTGATATATTCAGGAACTATAAAATACTGCACACACATTACTATAATCTAATGATATTAATGTATATATAATATACACAGATGACTGTAATACTGAGGTTATATATCATGTTTATAAGCTTGTAATTATGAAATGAGGTCGTTTTGCTGAGGTCAGAGCACTGATCACTTCCTGTCTGTCCTGCAGCTCCCTCTTCTGTCCTCGGCCTCCAGGTGGCGTCGGCGTCCTCACGCAGCGTGGCGGTGTCGTGGCGCCCGGGTCCGGGCAGAACCGAGCGGTTTGTGGTTCTGCTGACGGACCAGGACGCGGTTCTGTTGAAGAACGTCACGCTAACGAACACCGTGACGTCTGCTGAGATGGACGCTCTGCAGCCAGGGACCCACTACACCGTCACCGTGGTAACAGAGGCTGGCGGCCTGCAGAGCTCCGCCTCCATACAGGCTGTCACAGGTGCACATTATGGGATGTTTTAGTAGCTCAAGGCTTTCAGACCTTTGAAGTATATTTCTGGTCGGCCGAGAGGTTGATGTGGTTCTCGAAGTTTGATGATGAAGGAAAGGAGGCGGAGCCAGTACTTACAAGTATAATGATGTTTATTACACAGAAGTTTCCCAGGTCAGGACGGATACCATGGTTACACTCGGAGACATCCCCCAGTCTGTCTCCTCCCTGCAGGGCAAGAAGGTTTATAGGTTGGAGGTGGGACCCCAAACCTAGAGATCACATGACATCACACAACAGGGCTTCAGCCCAAATAAGGAGTTGTTTTGTACATGAAGATGAAAATGCATTGGTCAAGGACCTTCCCTTTACCCAGTGGTGGAATGTAACAGTACATTTTTACGTATCTGTACTTTACTTAAGTAAAAATAATAGTGCATACTTTTTACTTTTACTCCGTTACATTTTACAGCTATTATCTATACTTTTACTCCGCTACATTTCTACAATATGTGTCGTTACTCGTTACATTCAACACAGTTTCGCCAAAATGTTGCTGTGACGGAGCGGCTGTGTGTGCGCCAGCGCTCCACACACACAGTCACACACACAGTCACACACACAGTCACACACACAGTCACACACACAGTCACACACACAGTCACACACACAGTCACACACACAGTCACACACACAGTCACACACACAGTCACACACACAGTCACACACACAGTCACACACACAGTCACACAGTCACACACACAGTCACACACACAGTCACACACACAGTCACACAGTCACACACACAGTCACACACACAGTCACACAGTCACACACACAGTCACACACACAGTCACACACACAGTCACACAGTCACACACACGCCAACAAACATTTCCACTCTTCCTGTTCAAGTTCGTAGTTGATCACTATCTAACCATCAGCTACTCTGTTTAGCGCTGGGCCGACGGAGGGTGCACACTCGTCAGCTCCTCATCTAGGTGACACACACACACACACACACACACACACACACACACACACACACACACACACACACACAGTCACACACAGTGGCCGGTCAGCAGCCGTCCGGACCACTCCGTGAAGAAGGAGGAGGAGATGTTTCTTTAGTTTTAACGCCGCCACTTTATTTATTGACTGTCCACCGGAGCAACACTCTCATCACCTCCAGGTGCTCGTTCACTTCTCGTATTCACACACTTCTTGCGCAAGTTACCCAGGTGCACTACGTCACTCTCTGGGCCCGTTCCTTAAAGGGGCAGGCCATACCTGCAAATGTTGTTGCTTATAATTATTACTAGTAGGGACATCTGTAGGCATGAGTATTACCAGTAGCTATATCTGCATTCTTTATCAAAATGGCACAGCCTAGACATTGAGAGACAACCCATTGCGTGAGTACTTTTACTTTTAATACTTAAAGTAAATTTAAAAGTAAGTACTTTTTACTTTTACTTAAGTAGAATTGTTGATGTAGTACTTTTACTTTTACTTAAGTATATATTGTCCTGGGTACTTGTACTTTTACTTAAGTACTAAACTTCAGTACTTCCTCCACCACTGCCTTTACCCCATCCATTTTCTGGTCAAAGGTCATTCCCTAGGTCAAAGGTCATTCCAAAGAGGGACAGACCTCCTTGAAGAAACATCTGGAGGATTCACGAAGATAAGCATCATAAATATCAACCTGTCATTGTATTTACACACATGCTCCAATCATTAACTCTAGTGAATACACGACACCTTCACACCTGTTGATATGTATCAGTGAGAATAAGACCATCGCCCATGGACACGCCCATGGACACGCCCATGGACACGCCCATGGACACGCCCATGGACACGCCCATGTTAGTTCTGAATCAACACAGAACTGAAGTGAATCCTCACGATCGACTGCATCCGAAGTGTTTAGACTCTTCATCGTGACCTCATCGTGACCTCATCGTGACCTCATCGTGTGGGCGGTCCTCTGGCTTCTTCTTCGTGTCTTTCCTGCTGAACACAGACTCTTACAGACTCGTGATGTCGTTTCAGTTCCTGCGGCGGTGACTCGTCTGACGATCGACAACAACAGCAGCTGCGTCACGCTGCTCGCCTCCTGGCGCCCACCTGTAGGGGGCGTGGACTTCTACCTGCTCACCCTCTCCGCTCTGGGATCCACGCTGCAGCAGCGCCACCTCCCGCCCGACGCCACCCGGGCGACGCTGGGCGGTCTGACGCCCGGACGCAGCTACCGGCTGTCAATCCAGAGCACAGCCGGGGGGCGGAGCACGGAGACCGGGACCTCAGGGAGAACCGGTGAGTCAGGTGTATCATGACGACTTGATGACATCATAATGACATCATCACGATCAAAACTCTGAGCTCTGTGTTTTCTTCTTGTCTACTGACTGCCCCCCCGCCCCCGCTGTGCGTCAGTCCCTCGCCCGGTGTCCTCTCTCTCCTTGTCCCCTCTGGGGGACGGCAGGTCACTGAGGCTCAGCTGGGCGCCGCCCGCAGGCGACTGGGAGAACTACAGCGTTCTGCTGTGGAACGACTCGGCGGTTCTGGTGAACACGACGTTGAAGAACCTGAGCGTTGACTTTGTCTTCTCCGGCCTCGGCCTGGTGCCCGGGCGCCGCTACAGGGCAGAGGTCACGGTTCAGAGTGGCGTGATGGTTAATACGGCGTTGTGTTATGGACAGCTGGGTGAGTGCACATTAACAAACGGTCACATCCTGTTAGTTCAAAGTGAATCCTGAGTCTGATGCTGATTGGCTGCAGCTCCGGCTCCGGTGCAGCAGCTGCTCGTCCGTCACGTGGACCAAACGTCTCTGAGCGTCCGCTGGACTCCGCCCATCGGGCAGTGGGAGGGCTTCACTGTGGTCGTCAGGGAAGCAGACTCCGCCTCCGAGGTGGCTCAGAGGCTCCTCCCCTGGGATGCCACAGAGTTCATCTTCATCCTCCTGACGTCTGGACGCCGCTACACCGTCACCGTGACGACCACCAGCAGGAACCTGAGCAGCTCCGCCTCCGTGTCGGCTCGGACAGGTACGACAAGGAGGAGAGAGAGGGGGGGGGAGGTCGTGTGGTTGTTGTGAGATTGTCGTGTGTGTGTGTGATGTGTGTGTGTCTCTCAGCTCCGGCGCAGGTCGGCGTGCTGAGGCTCTCTAACCTTGGAACCGTCGACAGCCTCCAGGCTCGTTGGGAGCGAGCGTTTGGCGAGCTGGACTCGTATCGTCTGCTGCTCGTCCACGACAGCAGCGTCATCAAGAACCAGAGCGTGGACGCCAACGCCACCGCCGTCACCTTCCACGCCCTCAGAGCCGGGGCGCTGTACCGCGTTGTGTTGACCACGGTCAGAGCTGGACACGCCTCCAGACAGACAGTGGCAGAGGGACGCACCGGTAAGACCACCCCCCCCCCCCCCACACTGAGAACAGCTGATCAGGATCGAATCAACGACCTGAGAATCTATATTCACACAGAGAAATCAATGACTCGTTCAGTTAGTGCAACTCAGGGACATCTTGAGGGTCAAGGTCAGAGGTCAGAGGTCACAGAGGTCAGACATCAAGTTTCTGCCAGGGCGAGTAAACATTACACAATGAACATTTTACTGAACACACACACACGAAGTCTGTATTGTTATGTAACAACACAACAAACAACACAACAAACAAAACCACAACATGTGATTGTGTTCCAGTTTGTTTTAAATGTCTGACTTCGCACACTTTGATTGTCGTGTGTGTGTGTGTGTGTGTGTGTGTGTGTGTGTGTGTGTGTGTCTGTGTGTGTTCATCTAAAAGCACGATATTAATAAAAGCCAGGAAGTTTTCAGGAAGTTACAAATTAAAACGTAATCTATAAGTTGAAGTTAGTAAGTTTGAAATAACAATTAGAAACAGAAAAACGCCTGAAACCTTTTTTTCTTTCTGCTGATTGAATAAAGTTCTTCAGTTTATTTTACTATTGACTTCATGTTGTTAGTGTTTCATTTTTTTCACTGTAATATTGTATCAACGCCAACGTTAACTTTATGTCTTAAAGGTCTTGAAAGTAGGAATCGGATGAAGTGACCTTCTCTTCTCTTCCAGTCCCGGCCGCCGTGGGCGAGGTGACGGTCAGTAATAATGGTCGTACAGATTTTCTCAGCGTGTCGTGGCGTCCGGCGTCCGGCGAGCTGGACAGTTACCTGGTGACCCTGAGGGACGGGGAGGAGCCTGTCCACACGCTGGCTGTGTCTCGGTCCAGTCCCGAGTGTGTCTTCAACTCGCTGGTGTCCGGACGACTCTACAACATCTCCATCAGCTCCCGCAGCGGCAACTTCCTCAACCACACCTCCGTCCAGGAGAGGACCCGTAAGAGCTTCATCCATTTGGATCTGGATCTGTAAATGTTCTGTATCTTAAAAAGTCATAATAACAATAACAATGTAGTAGCTACAGTGGCCTACTTCACAGAACTGATGGTAGTCCACTCTCCTCAGAGCCGTCGAAGGTCCAGAACCCGACGGCGAGCCACGCCGCCCGGGACGACTACCTGAGGGTCTACTGGCGCCATGCGGCCGGAGACTTGGACCGGTACCAGGTGTTCATCAAACACAACAACGTGTTCCTGCAGAACCAGACGGTGCTGAAGACGCAGAACGAGTGCGTGTTCCACCACCTGGTGCCGGGCCGGCTCTACACCGTGCTGGTGAACACCCGCAGCGGCAAATACCAAACCAGCACCTCCACCCACGGGCGCACGTGTGAGTGACCTCCGCCGGTTCACTGATCATAACAGAAGCTAACTAGCTTAGCAGTTAGGCTTTCATATCAATAATGCTGCATCATCCCCCCGAGCAGAAGAAAGCTCCGTGTGGAAACTCGTCTTCATCACTTGCTGCTGAATCAAGACCAAGAACCTTCTTCCTCTTTAGTTCTTGTTCCTGTTTTTGTAAAGAAGTCACCAGATTTACCACAGTTCCACCGGAAGTCTCCATAACTTCACCAGTCAGCCAACACAGGAAGTAAATCTGAGAGCAACCGAGACGCCATCATGGGTTGACCAATCACGTTGGATTAAAGGAAAATCTGTAACAACCAATTAAAAAGCAGCCTTAGGTCATGACTCACTCCCATTGGTCCGGCAGGACAAGCAGTCAATTATACAGAAATTAACCAAATACAGTTTAAAAATCAGGAGCATTGTACCAGTCACATATTTATTATATAATAATGTTGAACATTTCTATACAGGCTTTTTCCTCTCAGGAGGTTGGAGGGGGCGGAGCCCCAGCGCCTGTATTAACCAGCTGCCACTGATTAGCATGTAACTCATTAGCATGTGATTTATCGGCATGATGTTGGTGGTTATTTTAGAATGTGAAGATTATTAATATGAAGATCATCTTTGTGTCACTCAGTGTGAATCAGCAGCTCACTCTCAGACTTTGCTTTTGCTTGGTTCAGTTCCGGCGGGGGTGCGTTCCCTGGCGCTGGCGGCTCGGGGCAGCGAGGAGCTGAGGGTGCGCTGGTCGGCCGCTCCGGGCGACGTGGATCACTACGAGGTGCAGCTGCTGTTTAACGACATGAAGGTGTTCCCCCCCATCACGCTCGGCAGCGGCGTGGGCGAGTGCGTCCTGTCCTCCCTCACCCCCGGACGTCTGTACAAGATCCTGGTGTCCACCTTCAGTGGGCCCAACCAGAGAGCCCAGTTTATAGAAGGCCGCACAGGTCAGAGGTCACACGGCGTGGGGGGGGTCTCTGCTGTTAACACCTGATATCAACACTCACTGTCCTCCTGTCCCCTCAGTCCCCAGCGCAGTGAAGAACCTCCGGGTCCGTCCCGCTGGGGACAGCAGCAGTCTGCAGGTGAGCTGGACGCCGGGCGAGGGCGACGTGGACACGTTCTCTGTGTTTCTGTTCAGAGACGGAAGACAGCTGGACGTCCGGTGTGTCCTCAAACACCAGAGCCAGGTGAGCTTCGGCTCGCTGCAGCCGGGACAGACGTACGACGTGACGGTGCAGTCGGTGAGCGGAGAGCTGGTCCACAACATCACAGCCTCAGGACGCACAGGTCAGGACCGGGACACACCGGGACACACGGGGACACACAGGGACACACCGGGACACACCGGGACACACGGGGACACACGGGGACACACAGGGACACACCGGGACACACCGGGACACACAGGGACACACCGGGACACACAGGGACACACAGGGACACACGGGGACACACGGGGACACACGGGGACACACTGGGACACACGGGGACACACGGGGACACACTGGGACACACTGGGACACACCGGGACACACGGGGACACACGGGGACACACCGGGACACACAGGGACACACCGGGACACACAGGGACACACGGGGACACACGGGGACACACTGGGACACACCGGGACACACGGGGACACACCGGGACACACGGGGACACACCGGGACACACAGGGACACACCGGGACACACAGGGACACACAGGGACACACCGGGACACACTGGGACACACCGAGACACACTGGGACACACAGGGACACACAGGGACACACCGGGACACACACAGGGACACACAGGGACACACAGGGACAGACCGGGACACACCGGGACACACCGGGACACACAGGGACACACAGGGACACACCGGGACACACGGTCTTGACGAACGATCAAAGCTCGTAACAGTTTTCTATTCACACAGAGCATCTATCAGCAGCACTGGTTGTTCTATGACGGGTGGTTCGGGGGTTTAGCACCAGGTCGCCATGCCGATGAGGAAGACAGGGATTGAACTGCCGACCTTCTGGTTGGAGGACAACCGCTGTCCCACTCAGCCACAGCACCCTAAGTGCACCTGTACACACCTGTGTACACATGTACTCACTGGTACTCACTGGTACACTGCAGTACACACCTGTACTCACATGTACTCACTGGTACTCACTGGTACTCACTGGTACTCACTGGTACACACCTGTACTCACTGGTACTCACTGGTACTCACTGGTACTCACTGGTACTCACTGGTACTCACTGGTACTCACTGGTACACTGCAGTACTGTGTGTAGGTGATGGAATAATGTGGACTCACAGTATTAAAGACAGAGACTTCATGAGTCTGATGTCCTGTGGTCAGTGAATGGAGATCCTTGTGTCCAGTCCCCTCAGCAGTGACCGGGCTCCGGGTGGAGACCCTCCAGACCACCTGCAGCCTCCAGGTCAGCTGGCAGGAAGCTCTGGGCGTGGCGGACGGGTACATCCTGCAGGTTCTGGACGACAGAGGCTTCCTGGTGTCCAACTCCTCTCCGGACGCCGGCTGCACCAGCTACAGGTTTCACAGCCTGATCCCGGGAAAGAAGTACAGAGTCCTGGTCCAGACGACCAGCGGGGGGGTGCACAGTCCGGCGGTCGGTGCGGAGTCTCGGACACGTAAGTCTTCCTGTTTCCTGCTCAGACACAGGATGAGGTTTACACACAGTGACCTCATGAAGACAACGTCACAGATGTTTGTTGCTCCTCCCATCAGGTCCTGCAGCCGCCACAGACCTGTCCGTCAAGTCCAACACCACCAGCAGCCTGTCGTTCCTCTGGTCACCACCAGAGGGAGACTTTGAGCTCTATGAGATCCTCTTATATCAAAGGGACGAGTCCTTGCAGGAGAGACAACGAGTCCAGTCCAGCAGTCAGCAGTGCTCCTTTCATGGTCTCATACCCGGCGCCCCCTATAGGGTGGTGGTCCTGACCCACAGCGGAGACCAGAGCAACCAGACCTCCATCTGGGCCCGCACAGGTGAGTGGGAGGACAGGTGAGAGACGAGAGGGAGGACAGGTGAGAGACGAGAGGGAGGACAGGTGAGAGACGAGAGGGAGGACAGGTGAGAGACGAGAGGGAAGACAGGTGAGAGACGAGAGGGAAGACAGGTGAGAGGTGAGAGAGAGGACAGGTGAGAGGTGAGAGAGAGGACAGGTGAGAGAGAGGACAGGTGAGAGGTGAGTGGGAGGACAGGTGAGAGACAAGAGGGAGGACAGGTGAGAGACGAGAGGGAGGACAGGTGAGAGACGAGAGGGAGGACAGGTGAGAGGTGAGAGGGAGGACAGGTTAGAGGTGAGAGAGAGGACAGGTGAGAGAGAGGACAGGTGAGAGGTGAGAGAGAGGACAGGTGAGAGAGAGGACAGGTGAGAGGTGAGTGGGAGGACAGGTGTGAGACGAGAGGGAGGACAGGTGTGAGACGAGAGGGAGGACAGGTGAGAGGGAGGACAGGTGAGTGGTGAGAGAGAGGACAGGTGTGAGACGAGAGGGAGGACAGGTGTGAGACGAGAGGGAGGACAGGTGAAAGAGAGGACAGGTGAGAGAGAGGACAGGTGAGAGACGAGAGGGAGGACAGGTGTGAGACGAGAGGGAGGACAGGTGAGAGGTGAGAGAGAGGACAGGTGAGAGGTGAGAGAGAGGACAGGTGAGAGGTGAGAGAGAGGACAGGTGAGAGAGAGGACAGGTGAGAGAGAGGACAGGTGAGAGACGAGAGGGAGGACAGGTGAGAGAGAGGACAGGTGAGAGGGAGGACAGGTGTGAGACGAGAGGGAGGACAGGTGAGAGGTGAGAGAGAGGCCAGGTGAGAGAGAGGACAGGTGAGAGGGAGGACAGGTGAGAGACGAGAGGGAGGACAGGTGAGAGGTGAGAGAGAGGACAGGTGAGAGGGAGGACAGGTGAGAGACGAGAGGGAGGACAGGTGAGAGGTGAGAGAGAGGACAGGTGTGAGACGAGAGGGAGGACAGGTGAGAGGTGAGAGAGAGGACAGGTGAGAGAGAGGACAGGTGAGAGACGAGAGGGAGGACAGGTGAGAGACGAGAGGGAGGACAGGTGAGAGAGAGGACAGGTGAGAGAGAGGACAGGTGAGAGGGAGGACAGGTGAGAGAGAGGACAGGTGAGAGGGAGGACAGGTGAGAGACGAGAGGGAGGACAGGTGAGAGGGAGGACAGGTGTGAGACGAGAGGGAGGACAGGTGAGAGACGAGAGGGAGGACAGGTGAGAGGGAGGACAGGTGTGAGACGAGAGGGAGGACAGGTGAGAGACGAGAGGGAGGACAGGTGAGAGACGAGAGGGAGGACAGGTGAGAGGGAGGACAGGTGTGAGACGAGAGGGAGGACAGGTGAGAGGGAGGACAGGTGAGAGAGAGGACAGGTGAGAGACGAGAGGGAGGACAGGTGAGAGACGAGAGGGAAGACAGGTGAGAGAGAGGACAGGTGAGAGAGAGGACAGGTGAGAGGGAGGACAGGTGAGAGAGAGGACAGGTGAGAGGGAGGACAGGTGAGAGACGAGAGGGAGGACAGGTGAGAGACGAGAGGGAGGACAGGTGAGAGACGAGAGGGAGGACAGGTGAGAGAGAGGACAGGTGAGAGAGAGGACAGGTGAGAGAGAGGACAGGTGAGAGGGAGGACAGGTGAGAGACGAGAGGGAGGACAGGTGAGAGAGAGGACAGGTGTGAGAGAGGACAGGTGTGAGACGAGAGGGAGGACAGGTGTGAGACGAGAGGGAGGACAGGTGAGAGACGAGAGGGAGGACAGGTGAGAGAGAGGACAGGTGAGAGAGAGGGCAGGTGAGAGAGAGGACAGGTGAGAGGGAGGACAGGTGAGAGACGAGAGGGAGGACAGGTGAGAGAGAGGACAGGTGTGAGACGAGAGGTAGGACAGGTGAGAGACGAGAGGGAGGACATGTGAGAGAGAGGACAGGTGAGAGACGAGAGGGAGGACAGGTGAGAGAGAGGACAGGTGTGAGACGAGAGAGAGGACAGGTGAGAGAGAGGACAGGTGAGAGGTGAGAGAGAGGACAGGTGAGAGAGAGGACAGGTGAGAGACGAGAGGGAGGACAGGTGAGAGGTGAGAGAGAGGACAGGTGAGAGAGAGGACAGGTGAGAGAGAGGACAGGTGAGAGGTGAGAGAGAGGACAGGTGAGAGAGAGGACAGGTGAGAGAGAGGACAGGTGAGAGAGAGGACAGGTGTGAGACGAGAGGGAGGACAGGTGAGAGACGAGAGGGAGGACAGGTGAGAGAGAGGACAGGTGAGAGAGAGGACAGGTGTGAGACGAGAGGGAGGACAGGTGAGAGGGAGGACAGGTGAGAGACGAGAGGGAGGACAGGTGAGAGACGAGAGGGAGGACAGGTGAGAGGGAGGACAGGTGTGAGACGAGAGGGAGGACAGGTGAGAGGGAGGACAGGTTAGAGGTGAGAGAGAGGACAGGTGAGAGAGAGGACAGGTGTGAGACGAGAGGGAGGACAGGTGAGAGACGAGAGGGAGGACAGGTGAGAGAGAGGACAGGTGTGAGACGAGAGGGAGGACAGGTGTGAGACGAGAGGGAGGACAGGTGTGAGACGAGAGGGAGGACAGGTGAGAGAGAGGACAGGTGAGAGACGAGAGGGAGGACAGGTGTGAGACGAGAGGGAGGACAGGTGAGAGAGAGGACAGGTGTGAGACGAGAGGGAGGACAGGTGAGAGGGAGGACAGGTGAGAGAGAGGACAGGTGTGAGACGAGAGGGAGGACAGGTGTGAGACGAGAGGGAGGACAGGTGAGAGACGAGAGGGAGGACAGGTGAGAGAGAGGACAGGTGAGAGAGAGGGCAGGTGAGAGAGAGGACAGGTGAGAGGGAGGACAGGTGAGAGACGAGAGGGAGGACAGGTGAGAGAGAGGACAGGTGTGAGACGAGAGGTAGGACAGGTGAGAGACGAGAGGGAGGACAGGTGAGAGAGAGGACAGGTGAGAGACGAGAGGGAGGACAGGTGAGAGAGAGGACAGGTGTGAGACGAGAGAGAGGACAGGTGAGAGAGAGGACAGGTGAGAGGTGAGAGAGAGGACAGGTGAGAGAGAGGACAGGTGAGAGACGAGAGGGAGGACAGGTGAGAGGTGAGAGAGAGGACAGGTGAGAGAGAGGACAGGTGAGAGAGAGGACAGGTGATGATGGACGGGTTCTGTCTCTGGTGTCTCACCCGTGTCCTCCTCCTCAGTCCCAGCAGCCGTTGTCTCTCTGACGTCCCGCAGTGGGAACCGGTCTGATGTCCTTGTGGTCACCTGGACTCGTGGCGCCGGCGAGCTGAGCGGCCTCCTCTTGTCTCTCTTTGATCCCAACGGCTCCCGGCGAGCTGAGCAGCATCTGGGGTCAGAGGTCACCGAGTTCGTCTTCTCACATCTGGTCCCGGGACGCCTGTACCGAGCCGAGGTCGTGAGTCTGAGCGGCGCCCTGAGCAACCGGGCGGCGGCCGCCGGCCGGACCGGTGAGACCACACCCACATCAACACTCATTTCCTCACATGTCAGAATGTTTGTTTAAAAGTTTATAAAACACATTTTTTTAATGTCACTTCTTCTCTGCCCCCCCCCCCCCAAAAGCACCAAGACCTCCCACTTCCTTCCTGTTTGGGGGGGTCACCAACACGTCGCTGGAGGTCACGTGGAGCGGGCCGGCCGGGTCTGACTACGACGACTTCGACCTGCGGTGGACCCCCGAGGACCAGCTGTCCGTCATCAACCCGTACCTCAGCCGCACCTCCGGCAGCCGCCTGCTGAGGAGCATGTTCCCCGGACGCCTCTACACCTTCAGCCTCCGCACCGTCAGCGGCGCCACGGTGCCCGGGGCCACGCCCACCCTCAGCACACCCATCCAATACAGCATCCGAACCAGTAGGTGGCAGCAGCCTTTCCACTACCGACCGGATGTCTTCCAAACAAACAAACATCAGGAGGTCATGTTTATTCTGTTAAAGGCTGAATGTACGAGCATCATTTATCATTAATCAACACAAAGAAAAGCAGTTGATCTGTTCAATGCACAATATTCACATTAATATCAATTTGTTTTTACAGCATCTGGTCAATGCACAGGCTTCAGCTTCAGGTCAACCTCAGGTTCTGCAGAGGAACAATGTTTTACAGATGAACCTCGATCAATATTAAAACTGAGGTCGCGTGAAATGATCTGACCTGTGTGGCGTGTGCATGGTGCACATGTGTGGCGTGTGCATGGTGCACATGTGTGGCGTGTGCATGGTGCACGTGTGTGGCGTGTGCATGGTGCACGTGTGTGGCGTGTGCATGGTGCACGTGTGTGGCGTGTGCATGGTGCACGTGTGTGGCGTGTGCATGGTGCACGTGTGTGGCGTGTGCATGGTGCACGTGTGTGGCGTGTGCATGGTGCACGTGTGTGGCGTGTGCATGGTGCACATGTGTGGCGTGTGCATGGTGCACATGTGTGGCGTGTGCATGGTGCACATGTGTGATACATGATGTCACGACCCGTGTCTCCTGTCGTAGAACCAGAGCGAGTCGCCAGCCTCCACTGTCGCCCTCAGAGCTCCACCTCCATCTCCTGCTCCTGGGCGCCTCCGGTGGCCGACTATGACTCCTACACGGTGGAGTGTCTGCGTCATGACTCCCAGAAGCTGGTCTACTCCAGGCGCACAGGGAGGAACTCCACCAGCTACGTCATCTCCCAGCTGGAGCCACACAAACGCTACAGCGTCTCCGTGAAGGTGATCTCCGACGCCACGACCAGCGAGGAGGCCGAGGACAGCGTGGTCACCATGATCGACAGTGAGTGGGCGGAGCAGGGCCGTGTGCAAACAGCATCAGAACAACTGATAACGTTTGGTCAACGTGACTCCGCAGGTCCCCCGGCCCCCCCGCTCGGTGTCCGGGTCAGCGTTAGGTCGGCGGTGGTCACCAGGTCGTCCATCGTCTTCACCTTCAACTGCAGCTGGTTCAGTGACGTGAACGGAGCCATCAGGTTCTTCACCGTGCTGGTGACGGAGTCCGGAGGTACCTCGCTCACAGCTCATTGGTTGATTCCATCTCAGGAGGTGGAGCCTTTTTCATTATTTGACATTAAAAATGTTCTCTTTTTGGCTCCACCCCCTTGGATACAAACCAATCAGCTCATCCAGACTGTTGTTCTGTGATTTCATTACATTTCATTTAGCTGATGCTTTTATCCAAAGTGACAATAAGTGCATTGGAGTTTGTAAAAGAGGAAAAGGAGATAGAAGCTGCTGATGAGTGTTGTGTTGTGTTGTGTTGTGTTGACGTGTGTCAGGTTGTGAGGACGTGCAGCCCCAGCAGCAGCACCCTCTGCCCTCCTACCTGGACTACAGCTCCAACAGCTCCATCAAGTCCTACCAGACCAGCTACTTCCCCAGCCGCTGCAGCCAGGGCCCGGACCAGAACCACAGCCTGCAGATCAGTTTGGGGAATGGCACGGACTCGCTGGGGGGGGCCTGTGACCCAGAGGCCAGCAGAAACCTGGTCCACTTCTGTGATGGACCCCTGAAACCTCAGACCTCCTACAGGTACTGAAGGAGTGAAATGAACAAGTAGTGAGTCAGACGTTTGCTGAGCTGGTGGATGGGTGGGGCGTGGGTGGAGAGAGAGGACTCGATGTGAGATCAGTCAGTCCTTCAGACAGAAGGAGACAGACATGGGGGGGCTGTGTCTCACGGGCTGTGTGTGACAGGTCATGTGTGTGTCCTTCAGACTCAGTGTTCGAGCTTTCACTCATCTGTTCGACGACGAGAAGAGCGACTCCAGCGTCTCGGCTCCTCTGTTCGCCGACACCTACCTGTCGCTGCCCGTGGTCACGGAGGCAGGTGAGCAGAGAACCTGGAGAACCTGGAGAACCTGGAGAACCAGAGAGAAGCTGTGATGTGTGAATCAAACACCTTGTTGTTGTCGTGCAGAACCTCTGAGCGGCGTCCTCCAGGGCGTCGGCACCGGACTGGTCCTCTTCGTCCTGATGGGCGGAGTCACCGCTCTGCTCGCCTGCAGATACAAGTCTCACAAAGTGTGAGTCTACACACACTGTGACACACTGACACACAGTGACCCACACTGTGTCAGTGTGTGTCAGTGACACACACTGTAACACACTGATGTAATGAGACGTGTGTGTTTTAGAGTGGAGGAGAGAGCGGTCGTCAGAGAGAGAGAGATGACAGGAGTTCATCTGGGGGTCAGAGGGTAAGAATCATATTGATCTCAAACAGTTGATCAGCTTCTCTCATCTGTTTTGACTTATTGATTATTAATATTCATCATCCTGTTCTCTCCTCTTATCTCAGCCACCGTCGCAGTTCAAGGTCAGAACTCTTCATCAGTCTCTTCATCAGTCTCTTCATCAGTCTCTTCATCAGTCTCTTCATCAGTCTCTTCATCAGTCTCTTCATCAGTCTCTTCATCAGTCTCTTCATCAGTCTCTTCATCAGTCTCTTCATCAGTCTCTTCATCAGTCTCTTCATCAGTCTCTTCATCAGTCTCTTCATCACGTCTCCTCTTTGTTTCATCACAGTTTCCTTGTGTTGATCATTTACTTTGTCTGTTTCAGTCCCATCAAGGTCACAAACTTTGAGTGTCACTACCACAAACTTCTGGCCGACTCCCACTACCTCCTGTCAGAGGAGTATGAGGTGAGTCTTCAGTCACCATGACAACCGGGTTCTTGTTCCCAGCTGAACCTGTTGTGTGGTTTCCGTCCGGTCAGGACCTGAAGGACGTCGGTCGTAATCAACTGATGGACTCTGCCCTGCTGCCGGAGAACCGTGGGAAGAACCGATACAACAACATCCTGCCCTGTGAGTGTCCAGCCCCGCCCACTGGGGGGGGGGGGGGGGGGGGTTGTGTCAGTGCATCAACTGTTGTCGTTGCTGTGTTTAGACGATTCAACGAGGGTCAAACTGTCCTACGTGGATGATGACCCCTGCTCCGACTACATCAACGCCAGCTACATCCCGGTGAGACCACCTGATCACATGACATCGTGTTCTCTATAAATTATCCTGGGGGGGGGGCTGGAGAGGGTGAGGAGCAGCGGGGGCTGGGGGGGGCATCATCAGCAACATGTTGTGTGTTTTCAGGGTTACAACTTCCGTCGGGAGTACGTGGCCACTCAGGGGCCGCTGCCCGGGACCAAGGATGATTTCTGGAAGATGGTTTGGGAGCAGAACGTCCACAACGTGGTGATGGTCACTCAGTGTGTAGAGAAAGGACGGGTGAGTAGAGGACGACACATGAGAGCAGCACCTGTCGCTGGTCCGTCCGTGTGTCTCACCCCCGTGTGGTGGGTAAAAACCATCTAAGGCCTCATTTAAAAGACGTAGGGTTAATAATAATAGTGTACGTGCGCATGCCAACAGATTCAGATTCATAAAACCCTGCACACGCATATCTGAATGTTCACTTTATAAGTACGCCCTCTACACGCCCGACTTTTACCATAAATGAAGAATCAGTGGGTTAGGGTTCATTCTTCTGAGAAAACTCAAGGGGGTTGAGGTCTGTGTAGACCACCAGGTCCTGACTGGAAGAGACATAAACATCCACATCATCTAGAGCAAGGATAGAGCCAAGGCCTCCTTCTCTATAAGGTCTCTGATGCGTGTCGAACTTCTCAGAAAAACAGGAAGCTCCACCCCCGGTGAGTCTTCTTAGGACTCAAACGTTCAACGTTGAACATTCAAACGTTCAACGTTGAACATTCAAACGTTCAACTAGTATGAACTCAAATGTTCATACTAGTTGAAGCTGTATGGACAACAGCTTCAGCACCGATATGTCATTGATTTGAATTTAAGACGACTTGACTTCAATTCCAAAGGAAATCCATGATTGCAATTTGCGTCAACAGCCAGTTCGAATGGTCTGTTAGAGTTTCAGCTCACACTTAGAAGTGGGGATGCCAAAATTCAAAGGTTCAAAGTCAATTTGGCAGCAACAATAAAACCACCTCCCGCTGTAGTATGCGTTGAGACCAGGTTGAGCTGCAGATGACCACATCCTCAAGATATGCTTCACAAACAGTAACTCCATTTAACACCTTATTTACTAGACGCTGGAATGTAGCAGGTGCTTTCCGTATCCCAAAAGCCAAAACTGTGTACTGACCGAAGTCATCGGGAGTCACCAAGGCAGAGCTTTCACCAGCCCTCTGAGCGAGGGCTTGCCAGGAGCCTTTTAGGAGGTCTATCTTAGTGACAAAGGTTGCAGACCCAACTCTGTCCATACGGTCATCTAATCCAGGGAGAGGAAACCATCCGGCTTGGTGATCAAAATTGACAATACGGTGAGTACAAAAGCGAGCTGTATTATGGGACTTATCCACCAGCAGGCATGGGGAGCTCCATGGGCTAGCACTATGTTCAGCGATGCCGTGCTGCAACATGTAATCTACTTGCTCACGCATAAGTTGACGGGAAATCACTTCAACGATGTCAGATCGGTTTGAGGAATCCAAATAAGAAAGGTGAACATCCAAATTGGCCAAATTGATATCTGAGGTGTTCAGCACAGCAACATCATGTTGTCGTCAAATGACGTCATTTACGCTTGGATCTGGGGACTTCACCAAATAGCCCGACTGACTAACCTGATGCTCAGTCACATATGGAGATGAATTGAGGCTGCAAAGCAGACCCTGGAGGCGGCAACAGCAACAACCGCTTATCACCTGGAGAAATACGTGATGCTTTTTCCTCTTCGTCGTACAAGCCCTTCAGTCTTCCCTGGGCTTCCCCCAAGTTCTAATTGGCCGGTTCACATTCCCTGCTCAGCTTAGACTGGAAGAGACAAACAAAGTCTAACAAAATAGTGGCAGGAAAATGGTTTGCCAACCATTTTTCTTTGAACAGTTTCAGAGGGCCCAGTTCAGCTGGGCTCAGGCCTGGGGACTCTTGGGTCACCTCTCTGGTTCTGTGTTTATAAAGCGCTATTTATGTAGTATGATGACCACTCAAAGCACTTTACAGTACAGTTTTACATTCACCCATTCACGCAGTGCATCTATTAGCAGCACTTTGCTTTTCTATGAGGGGAAATTCGGGGTTCAGAATCTTGCCCAAGGACACTTCGGCATGCAGATGGGGAAGACTGGGGATTGAACTGCCGACCTTCAGGTTGGAGGACGACCGCTCTACCCCTCAGCCACAGCCGCCCTTATACACAGACGTCTCTCTCGCTGATAAAAGGAGTAAAGAGGTTCCATCATCCCATTCTTTCTCAAACTCTTTACAGTAGGCTTGCATCATTGATTTAAGAGTCTGGTGAACCCTCTCTCTGGCTCCCTGAGACTCTGGGTGGTAAGCAGATGAAGTGCCGTGCTCAATGGACAACTGCTGGAGCACTTCAGAGAAAACATGGGACATTGGAACCAACTTTAGGTTGTCTGGACAACTCTTGTCAAACCAAACATTGTAAAGAAATCAATAAGGGCCTTTGAAACAGTTGAACCTGTAGTTCTGCTTAGAGGGATAGTCTCAGGAAACCGAGTAGCTGTACACATACGGGTCAGTAAGTACTGGTTACCTGATTTGTTATGAGGAGCAGGACCAACACAATCAATCATGATGCGCTCAAAGGGCTCTCCTATCGTTTTTTTAAACACCATATGTCCAGCAAGGCACTGATCATGAGCCAAATGCAAGATATCACGGCTGGAAACAACAACCTGAAACACACTACTCTAATCATCCTGACAAGACATCGTAGGAGAAGTCCACTTCCTCATTAACACACCCGTGTTCACAAAATACCCACAAGACACAGCTGTAATTTATCATCAGACACAAGCTTTTCAAAGATGGATGAAAAGGTGGCATCTTTCACTTGTTCACGTTTTACCTCTTTACCAAACCCCAGCATTTCAGCTTTTGTTAAGAATGTGTGCGAAAGTGAAATCTCCGAGTCAGAGTGATTGTCTTGTTCTTCCTTCGACACGGCACGGGTAGCAACTCAAACCGTGAAAGTCTCTGGATATTGCTTTTCAAGCTCATCTGGACTTTTGGACTCTACAGGAGAAGGAACAACCTCAGTTCCTAAGATGAAGAACACACCTCTGATAGGAATGTATGGACAAAGAGCTTCAGTAACCTCCCCAGAGACCAGACCTGTTTCAGGGTTAAGGTTCTGCATGGGCAGGGACAGATAACCCCCATCAAGCCCCAGGACGAGGACCTAGAGCCCAAAGCAGACCTGTCGGTGAACTGTAGGATCAAGACTGAGAAGCTCTCCAGATCTTAATAGGTTGCCTGGTTGTAGAATCAGAGACGAGATAAACAAAACCATCCATGAGGAAAGATGAAGAGCCAGCTCACACTTTGGGGTTGGATGCTCCATATCTTGGGTTACAGCAGAGTTGTTCATGGTCTTTATCTGAGACGAGCCTTTCCTGAGCGAGCGCTTACAGCAGCCGACTTTCTAGTGAAGGCTGTAGAGATGGTGGGAGGAGACGTTGAAGAGCTTTGTGTCTTGTGTGTCAACACATACTCATCTGCCAGAATAGCAGCGTTGTCAAGAGTTGTCACTTTTGGCTCATTGAGATAACAACCTTATCAGACAGCAGCCAGTTTTTAAACTCTTCAAGCAGGACTAGTTGTTCAGGACTTCCTCAGTTTCTACCGTCTGTGACAGTCTCCTTTTCCTTTGCAAACTCAACACAAGTTTGAGTGTCAAGCTTACTGAGGCTTCTCAAGCATTGGCGGTAAGCCTCAGGAACTAATGAGTTTGTTAGATGGCACCTTTAATACTTTCATACTAGTAGTACATAGTTCCATACTCGTGGCTATCCTCAATGCTTAAACCAGAGTAACCTTCCTGTGCTTTTCCTACAAAAGTAACTTGCAGGTATGCTTAGGCAGCCACACGTTTCAAATTAGACATAGACCGAAATACAGACAGATAGAGGGAGACTTTAAAAGCTAAGTTTGCTAAGGTAGCTAAATGAGAGCAGGTGATCAGGACCAAGGTTTATCTAGCGTTAGCTACACAATGCTAGCTTTAGAAGCTAGGCTAGCTACATATAGCAACATGTTCAAGATAAATAAAAAACAAATTGATGTTCTTCTTCTGTTTGTGAAAACAAACAGCTGTAATGGCCCCCGTCTGCTGCTCTTCTTCGCCCCCTCCAGGTGAAGTGTGATCACTACTGGCCTTTTGACCAGGATCCTCTGTACTATGGAGATCTGATCGTGCAGATGTTGTCAGAGTCTGTTCTGCCTGAGTGGACCATCAGAGAGTTCAACATCTGCAGCGTACGCACACCTGATCTGTTTATCAACTCTGTTCATCCGTTCATCTGTTCATCCGTTCATCTGTTCATCTGCTCATCTGTTCATCCATTCATCTGTTCGTCTGCTCATCTGTTCATCCATTCATCTGTTCATCTGAGTGGACCATCAGAGAGTTCAACATCTGCAGCGTACGCACACCTGATCTGTTTATCAACTCTGTTCATCCGTTCATCTGTTCCTCCGTTCATCTGTTCATCCGTTCATCTGTTCATCTGCTCATCTGTTCATCCATTCATCTGTTCGTCTGCTCATCTGTTCATCCATTCATCTGTTCATCTGAGTGGACCATCAGAGAGTTCAACATCTGCAGCGTACGCACACCTGATCTGTTTACAACTCTGTTCATCCATTCATCTGTTCATCCGTTCATCTGTTCATCTGTTCCTCCGTTCATCTGTTCATCTGCTCATCTGTTCATCCATTCATCTGTTCGTCTGCTCATCTGTTCCTCCGTTCATCTGTTCCTCCATTCATCTGTTCATCCATTCATCTGTTCATCTGCTCATCTGCTCCTCCGTTCATCTGTTCATCTGTTCCTCCGTTCATCTGTTCATCCATTCATCTGTTCATCCATTCATCTGTTCATCCATTCATCTGTTCGTCTGCTCATCTGTTCCTCCGTTCATCTGTTCCTCCGTTCATCTGTTCATCCATTCATCTGTTCATCCATTCATCTGTTCGTCTGCTCATCTGTTCCTCCGTTCATCTGTTCATCTGCTCATCTGTTCATCCGTTCA
Source organism: Limanda limanda (assembly GCF_963576545.1). NCBI lineage: Eukaryota > Metazoa > Chordata > Actinopteri > Pleuronectiformes > Pleuronectidae > Limanda > Limanda limanda. Next base: position 162,497 of record NC_083643.1, on the reverse strand, counting down.
CCTGTTCATCCGTTCATCTGTTCATCTGTTCATCTGTTCATCTGTTCATCTGCTCATCTGCTCATCTGTTCATCTGTTCATCTATTCATCTGCTCATCTGTTCATCTGTTCATCCGTTCATCTGTTCCTCCGTTCATCTGTTCATCTGCTCATCTGTTCATCCGTTCATCTGTTCCTCCGTTCATCTGTTCATCCATTCATCTGTTCGTCTGCTCATCTGTTCCTCCGTTCATCTGTTCATCTGCTCATCTGTTCATCCGTTCACCTGTTCATCTGCTCATCCGTTCCTCCGTTCATCTGTTCATCTGCTCATCTGTTCGTCTGCTCATCTGTTCCTCCGTTCATCTGTTCATCTGCTCATCTGTTCATCCATTCATCTGTTCATCTGTTCATCTGTTCATCTGTATTTCTGTTCATCTGTTCCTCCGTTCATCTGTTCATCCATTCATCTGTTCATCTGCTCATCTGTTCCTCCGTTCATCTGTTCATCTGCTCATCTGTTCGTCTGCTCATCTGTTCCTCCGTTCATCTGTTCATCTGCTCATCTGTTCATCCATTCATCTGTACGTCTGCTCATCTGTTCATCTGCTCATCTGCTCATCTGCTCATCTGTTCGTCTGCTCATCTGTTCCTCCGTTCATCTGTTCATCTGTTCATTTTTTCATCTGTTCCTCCGTTCATCTGTTCATCCATTCATCTGTTCATCTGCTCATCTGTTCCTCCGTTCATCTGTTCATCTGCTCATCTGTTCGTCTGCTCATCTGTTCCTCCGTTCATCTGCTCATCTGTTCCTCCGTTCATCTGTTCCTCCGTTCATCTGTTCATCCAGTCATCTGTTCATCCATTCATCTGTTCGTCTGCTCATCTGTTCCTCCGTTCATCTGTTCATCTGCTCATCTGTTCATCCATTCATCTGTTCGTCTGCTCATCTGTTCCTCCGTTCATCTGTTCCTCCGTTCATCTGTTCACCTGTTCATCTGTTCCTCCGTTCATCTGTTCATCCGTTCATCTGCTCATCTGTTCATCCGTTCACCTGTTCATCCGTTCATCTGTTCATCTGTTCATCCGTTCATCCGTTCATCTGTTCATCTGTTCATCCATCTGTTCATCTGTTCATCTGTTCATCTGTTCACCTGTTCACCTGTTCATCCGTTCACCTGTTCATCTATTCATCTATTCATCTATTCATCCGTTTATCTGTTCATCAGTTCATCTGTTCATCCGTTCATCCGTTCACCTGTTCACCTGTTGATCTGTTCATCTGTTCATCCGTTCACCTGTTCATCTGTTCCTCCGTTCATCTGTTCATCTATTCATCTGTTCATCTGTTCATCTGTTCATCTGTTCACCTGTTCATCTATTCATCCGTTCACCTGTTCATCTGTTCACCTGTTCACCTGTTCATCTGTTCATCTATTCATCTGTTCATTTGTCATCCGTTCATCCGTTCACCTGTTCATCTATTCATCTGTTCACCTGTTCACCTGTTCATCCGTTCACCTGTTCATCTGTTCATCTGTTCATCCATTCACCTGTTCATCCGTTCATCCGTTCATCTGTTCATCCGTTCACCTGTTCATCTATTCATCTATTCATCCGTTTATCTGTTCATCAGTTAATCTGTTCATCCGTTCATCCGTTCACCTGTTCACCTGTTGATCTGTTCATCTGTTCATCCGTTCACCTGTTCATCTGTTGATCTGTTCATCTGTTCACCTGTTGATCTGTTCATCCGTTCATCTATTCATCTGTTCATCTGTTCATTCGTTCATCCGTTCATCCGTTCACCTGTTCATCTGTTCATCTATTCATCCGTTCATCTGTTCATCTGTTCATCGTTCACCTGTTCATCCGTTCATCCGTTCATCCGTTCACCTGTTCATCTATTCATCTATTCATCTATTCATCCGTTTATCTGTTCATCAGTTCATCTGTTCATCCGTTGATCTGTTGATCTGTTCACCTGTTCATCCGTTCACCTGTTCACCTGTTGATCTGTTCATCCGTTCATCCATTCATCCGTTCACCTGTTCATCCGTTCATCTGTTCATGTGTTCATCCGTTCACCTGTTCACCTGTTGATCTGTTCATTCGTTCATCTTTTCATCCGTTCACCTGTTCATCTGTTCATCAGTTCATCCGTTCACCTGTTCACCTGTTCATCCGTTCATCTGTTCATCTGTTCATGTATTCATCTGTTTATCCGTTCATCCATTCATCCGTTCATCCGTTCATCTGTTCATGTGTTCATCAGGAGGATCAGCTGAGCGTCACTCGTCTGCTCCGTCAGTTCCACTTCACAGTTTGGCCGGATCATGGAGTTCCAGAAACCACTCAGTCCCTGGTGCAGTTCGTCAGGACCGTCAGAGACTACGTCAGCAGGACTGGATCTGGATCAGGACCCACTGTGGTCCACTGCAGGTACACAAGTACACACTGCAGGTACACAAGTACACACTGCAGGTACATAGTACACTCTGCAGGTACACAAGTACACACTGCAGGTACACAAGTACACACTGCAAGTACACAAGTACACACTGCAAGTACATAGTACACTCTGCAGGTACATAAATACACACTGCATCTACCTGAGTGAGTGTGACTGTGTGTGTGTGTGTGTGTGTGTGTGTGTGTGTGTCAGTGCTGGTGTGGGTCGCACAGGGACCTTCATGGTTCTGGATCGAGTGCTGCAGCAGCTCGACACCAGGGACACGCTCGATATCTACGGCTCTGTATTTGACCTGAGACTCCATCGATCCCACATGGTGCAGACTGAGGTACCACAAACACACACACATAAACTCACACACACACAAACACACACTCTCTCTGTGAGTTGATGTTGAGGGTGTGTGTGTGTGTGTGTGTGTCAGTGTCAGTACTCTTACCTGCACCAGTGCGTACGAGACGTCCTGAGAGCCAGGAAGCTTCGCAGTGAGCAGGAGAAACTTTTCTGTCCCATCTACGAAAACTACAGCAGAGGTGAGTGATGATGTCAGAGCTGAGCTATGATGTCAGAGCTGAGCTATGATGTCAGAGCTGAGCTATGATGTCAGAGCAGAGTGATGGTGTCACATGTCATCATCACATGTTGGTTGTTGTTGCAGAGACGCTGAACTCCAGACGTTGAAGATTTAAAGACGACAGATGTGAAGCTTCAGGGAAACACGACGATTCTATTTTTATATCCCTCTTTATATTATAATGATAATTTAGGAGCTGTATATGTTTCTGTGAACACATCTGTCTGTGTAGATTATTATATGATGTTTGATTATCAGTCTTTATCAGTCTTGTGTTAAAATGATCGTCTTCTACTGCCCCCATGTGGCTGTAAGATGTCAGAGCAGCCTCCTCTCAGTTGAACCTGAGCCACATATTTTACACATGAAATTATTCTGTCATCACGTTTATCACAGATGTGATTCTACATGAAGTTGACTGGATGTATTTTTATACATGTGTAATCACTTCATTAAACCACAGACTCTGATTATTCATCTGTTCTCAAATCAATCAACCCTCAATGTACAACGCAACACATTCATATCTCTTTCCTAATTGAAAAGTTTTACTGATAAATGTTTTGGTGAAAAAAGACTAAATAACTACCACAACATTACATTTCATTGAGCTGACGCTTTGATCCAGAGCGATAAGAGCATCAACCAGAGGGAACAAACCAGAACAACAAGAATCAAGCCAGTTCAATTTGCTTCAAGAAAGACAAACTACAAAGTGCAACATGTTGGTGATGTCTTCAGTCTGGAGGAAGATGAGTGGCCTTCGTCAACAGAAATGCTGGAGTGGTTTTATTTTGAAACCCATACAGAAAGTGTAGCAACCATTTATATTTGTGACATAAATTAGAGTTCAGAGTCTCAGGGGTAAACAGTGTTTGAGCAGAATCTAATTCACCTGAAGTAACAGAGCAAACACAACATGCTCATCCTGCTCCTGTGGTGTCATCAAGTGTCCACAACCCCCGACATTCATATTCCACTCAATTACACAATGTTTTTAATCTTAGTTCTGTAGTTTTTTCATGTGAAGAAGAGGTCACCTTGGTAACAACACTGTATATCCCTGAGACACAACCAAGACAATAAATAAAATGTACTGTCTGGCTCTGCTACCAAAATTTTTCCTTGAATAAATATTAAACATTTTGCTCAGGGGATGTAACCAGCTGTAAACAGGATAGTTATGGTTTAGATGACAAACTTACAATCATGTATTTAGTTATTAATCGATGGTGTCGGATCATGAATCCAGATCCTCTAGTCGCCTTAACACCGACTGACTGTGAGCGTCACGTTCAATTCAATCTTATTCAATTTTATTTGTATTGCGCCAAATCATAATAAACATCATCTTGAGGCTCTTTACATAGAAGGTCAAGAGGAGAGGGGGAGGGAGCGGAGATGGACCAGGAACATAATGATATCATTTATGATAGCACCAACACTTCATGTAGTAATTAAGTAATAAGTATTATTATTAAATAATAATAATAATAATAATAGTTGTTATCCTGCAGCTCTGGAATCAGAGAGAGAGAGATTAATATGAATATGAATTCAGCAGGTTTTTATAGAGATGAGGATGAAAAGGCATACATTTTAGAGTTTTTTTTATACATTTGGCCAATGCATCACTAAATTAAATGATTGCTGTGTATCCACTATTTCTTTTTTTTTAAATAAATTATAATAACACTTCCCCTCACCCTAACCATCACAACTAAATAACTAACCCAAACCAAACCGAGTTATAACCCTCAAGCATTCCTTTGAATTTGTGAGGACCAGATCAAAATTGGCCTTATAACTATAGAGAGACATGCGCACACACACACACACACACACACACACACACACACACACACACACACACACACACACACACACACACACACACACACACACACACACACACACACACACACACACACACACACACACACACACCTTTCTCACTCCTGCTATTTAAGTTGATATATGTATATATAATACTCAGTACGCTTCCCGGTTCTCTCTGTACTTGTCACAGTACTCCTCTCGGTACTCCCAGTACTCTTCCCAGTACTCTGTTCAGTACTCTTCCCAGTACTCTTCTCGGTACTCCCAGTACTCTTCCCAGTACTCTGTTCAGTACTCTTCCCAGTACTCTTCCCAGTACTCTGTTCAGTACTCTTCCCAGTACTCTTCCCAGTACTCTGTTCAGTACTCTTCCCAGTACTCTTCCCAGTACTCTGTTCAGTACTCTTCCCAGTACTCTTCCCAGTACTCTGTTCAGTACTCTTCCAAGTACTCTTCTCGGTACTCCCAGTACTCTTCCCAGTACTCTGTTCAGTACTCTTCCCAGTACTCTTCCCAGTACTCTGTTCAGTACTCTTCCCAGTACTCTGTTCAGTACTCTTCCCGGTCCTCTGTGGGTCTCCCTGCGCTGCTGCGCCTGCGCAGTGCAGCTCTGTGAAGTGTCGGAAGTTGGGCAGCAGTGATTTAGCTCTTCATGCTAACAGCTAGCAGCTAGCAGCGGAGACTCGCTCCCAGCGTCTCAAACTTGGTTTCCAGCCCCAGAAAGGTCGTGTGTGTGCGGCGGGCAGCCCGCAGTGGAGCCGGGGGACCCGGGGGGAGGCTCGGGCCGGCTCGCAGCTGGATGCTGGAACACGAAGCTTTTAAGCAGCTTTCTAACTAGTTGTGATTGTTTTTGGCGCTCTGGCAGCGCAGAGGAAAGATGGAGGATCTTCGGGTGTAGCAGCGGCTAATGCTAGCTGGCTCGTCCGTCCGCTGCCAGCCTCGGTCCGGACCCACCTCGGCCGCTGACCCGACCCTCACCCGGGGACCCGTCCGGAGGATTCAACACGCTGCCGGGGCCTGGTGAGTAGGGCTGCGGGAAACGAGACGTGTTTCCAGGGTTGTTGAAGAGCGTCGCTGTGCGGAGCTAACATGTAGCATCGGAGCTAATCAGCAGGAACGAGCGTTTAGCTTATTGAAGCTTAGCTCCGTGTTAGCTGCCATTACACAGCTAGGACACAACACAACACACGACTAACACAACACAACAAACACAACACACTGTCACTGTGAGCTGCTGCTCGCTGACTTCCTAGTTAAATCAGTCCTGTACATTTACATCATAGAGACAAACTTAGAGCTTTTAGTTCTGATAATCATTAATAATTTAATTGTTGGTTTCATCTGTGAAATGAATCTGTTATTAACATTTCTATAGAAACTCAGAACTCACTGAAGAACTCAAAATACTTTCATCAAGAAAAGAGAGAGTTTCACTCGAGACGTTCATTTCCAACATGAATCATCTTCGTGATAAGAAATTAGTTTCTTAAAAAAAGTTTATGTAATGACCACAATTTACACAGTGAACAATGAATCATTAATATTGAACTGATATTTCCGTCAGTTTTTAATACAATGAATGTTAATGAGCAGATGATATTCAGGATAAATACTTTGTAAAGTACTTTGTAAAGGGTTAACGCATTTACATGAAGTGGCCATCCAAAAATATAAAAATTATTTGAATATGACTTTTTGGAAGAATCTAGAAGAAGATGTTTAGTTGTGTGTTTTTTGTTCACAGTGCAACTCTAAACATCCTCGATGTGATGTCACATTCATGTCATGTTCTTTAAAAATCCACATATTACTCGTGTTCGATCCAGACACATTTTCCACTCGTATATTAACTTGCGTACGATCCAAACTCATGTTCGATTATGGAGCTTTTTTCCTTTCTTTATTCCAGAGGGTGGTCTTTCCGTTTGAGAGCGTGACTTGTTGAATTTATGTTCAGATTGTGTATAACTTTTCATGTAAACCCTAACCCTTACACTCAGGATCTCCAGCTCCTCTGCTCTCTGGTTTCCTCTGGCAACAACCCTGTAAATAAACATAGGAAAAAAGCTCCATATTCTATAAACATATTAACTCGCTTACGATCCAGATATTAACTGACTCGTTTAATTAATTAATATATCAATTATTTAATTCCAGTATTGGATATCTGCACATATATTCTGGCCAGTCATTATTTAAGTTAATTATATCTTCAACACCATACTGACTGGTTCAAACTTAATTTAAGGTTTTTTAACTAAAGTTAACTCATGACGTTTTGAACTTGGATTATGACTAGTCAGAATTAAACTGTATTTATCTGAAACATGAATTATCATCAATTGTAATACATAAAGAAACAGCATTGTACAGGAAAATCAATTTGCTTTTCAAACACACAGGTGGACAGGATAAGATGTCGCTTTTGTCTTTGAACCTGTATAATTGGCTCATTGGAAAAATAATTAACAGATTGATCCATTATCCAAACACTTGTTAGTTTCAGCTCTAGAAAACATGTGATGTTGTCCTTCTGTTGTTCATGTAGTTTAGATTTGAGAGCATGTTGAAAACGCGTTGACATCAATATTTTAAGTCGACGCGTCGGACCCACACAAATTATGAATTAACCTTTTAGATTTTTAAAATGTTTCACTTATTGTAACAAATGTTCTTCTTCAATATCACTTTCTTTTCTTTGGCGTTACGGAAATTAAATGAAATGGTCAATTAGATTTTTTTTGGAGGAAAATTAATCGTTTAGATTGTTTTAATCAGTAATAAAGTCGACGGATGAATCGATAGAACAATAGTGGTTCGTGGCCCTGGTGTGTTGTGTAATGATGCCATCGCAGGACGTTTAGGCTCAAAGCTTGTAACTGACACCGTTTCACATGATCACATGACCTCTGCAGCAGAGGTAACAAGTCACTTCCTGTGTGGGTCTGCCCCCCCGGCTGCTCCACCACCTGAACCATGAGGAGGATCTGCTGCTGAGTTGTTCGGCTGTGAAACACAAACTCTGGAGAAGCTCTGGAGACGATTCTCTGGATCTGAGCTGCAGCTCATGTGTGAAAGGCTTTAATGAATGAATGCGTGCAGCATCCCCAGGTGCCGATCAGGTTGACTTCGCCCAACGCTATTTTAGAACGTGTGTCATGTTGTCATTCTTGTAGATTTGTATTTGAGAACATCTGTGACATTGTTGTTCTGTTGTCATTTGTGTGTTTTTTCCAGATCCACTGTGGATGTTTGCAGATGAACTGAAGCATGATCTTCCCTCAGGCTCTGAGGATGGAACCCGAGCGGCTGGAGACAGGATCTAGGTGAGGGTTCCGCTACAGTCCCAGTGATGTTCTGCACAGTGCTTCATGTTCTCTGGTTGTAAAGAGGTTCCTTCTGTTCTCCAGAAGTCACATGGTTCTCTGAAGAAGCCATGGGTAGCTGTTTAAGCTGTCCAGAGAAAGAGTCAGTTCCAGATACTCATCAGAGTAAATTCAAGGTCAGTCTGAGCAGAGATGCCGCCGTCATTCTCCCTCATTTTCAGTCTGAGTTGTTTTTATTTATGTATTTTATTAATTCAGTTTAAAATTAAAGGGACAATGCTCATTAACAAACATTTCTGTAAAGGAGCTAGTTTCAGCGATCTTGGTTAATTTGTCTCGTCGCTGTGCAGGTGTTAAAACAGCTACTGATGAAGAACAAAATGCATTAGACACGCACACTTTATACAAACACTACAACAATACATAACACAAAACATTAATCATCAAAGCACGCTCAAGCTGCTTCAATCTACAGACTATAGTCACACTGGATTATCTTTCAACCATGATTTTCAATTAATTTGGAACAAACTACAAAAGGTACTACAGTCTGACTGCCCTCGGTGTGTACTCTTCTTTGGTATCAAACAATAATGTGTTTTATGATCAAACACTGTAGATAATTGGCAAAGATTTCAGTGAAAACCTGGTTTGATTAGAAGAGATTTTGAATCCAACTTTGAATGGAGCGGCTCTCATATCTAGAAATATGACAACGTTTATAAGACACTCCCCCTGTGACATCCAGGGTTGAGAACGATCCGGATTCATCATCCAACATCATCCATTAATAACTAAATAAATATGATGCTCATTTTGTGAGCGAGACAAGCAGACACACACACACACTCCTGACAGGAAAGGACTTCTTCATACATATAATGATGCAACACCATGTTTTTAAAGGAATAGTTCACCCAAAAATGATAATTATTCACTCGTTATCTACCGATCCCTTTGCCGATGGAGGGATGGGCGAGATGGTTGAGTCCACCAAAAACTCCTGGAGCTTCAGGGGTGAACAGAGAAGCAGCTGATCCAATACCACTGAAAATATTAGTGACTTATCTTCAGACGTAAAAAAAAACAACAGAAAACACGTAACGTGTCTCCATACTGCTCGTGTGGTGTCGTCCACAAGACCCGACATATAGTTTGACTCTAAACAAGGTCATTTTAAATCCTTAATGTCCTCGGGTATGTTGCTCGAGGTGCATTCAGGGACCGTTGGATATGCTAACGTCCGCTAGCTTAGCCACTTCTGGTGAACACCATTTGGAGTTGAATATGAATGTCGGGGCTTGCAGACACTTGGATGTAAAGTACAGTAGATTCTGGATATGTCCTGCAGCGTGTGTGTGTCTGTCCCTCCCTCTGACAGTCTCTTGACGTTGTGTTCAGGTGATCAACGTGGACGACGATGGGAACGAGCTGGGCTCGGGTGTGATGGAGCTGACCGATGCAGAGCTTGTCCTCCACACCCATCGCCGTGACGACGTCAGGTGGCCTTACCTCTGCTTACGGCGCTATGGCTACGACTCCAATCTCTTCTCGTTTGAGAGCGGCCGGCGCTGCCAGACGGGACAAGGTACATCCTGATCACATTAAACCTGTGGATCTACTGTCTGTGTGTGTCCTGATGCACTACAACATTTATCAAGTCAGGAGCAATGAACATCAACATCAGAAAACACAAACCTTACCAATAGGGCTGGGTGATGAATGTATATCGATAGTTATCGTGATGTAACTTTTCCTCTATACATTTAAGACGTGTCATTACAACGCCGACAGAACTCTTCATCCATGTCTTGACGGACACCATGAACGAGCCAATCATGTGGCTGGAGTAAGTTACACCGACATGGTGTTAGGTTGCCGCACACAGCACGTAGGGTTAGGGGTAGGCACATGGTGAGGGCTCCTGGACAGAGGTGGACATCATCATGTTTCCTGCTTCATTTATAGTTTCAGCAGCTTTCAGTCGCTGAATAATCAGAACCGAGCTGCGTCAGGACAGAAGCTCATTGCTGGTTCGTCCTGTGTCAGAGTCTCTGTCTGTTTCCTCCTCGTGACCGGCGCTCACTTTGCACTTTAACAATAAACACCAACACCGCTCACAAGTCATTAGGACACGTACAGGACTGATCTTTACTGTGTGTTTGATCGCCCTTAGAGTTTAGGACACATGTTTAAACCTTGTGACGTGACGCAGAGTCGGCATCAGGGGGAAAGTGAACGGAACGATCCCAATACATGTGATTATCAGTTTGTGTGTCAAAGGGGACAGAGTCCAGCAGACACACACACACACACACACACACACACACACACACACACACACACACACACACACACACACTCTGTCATAGCTAGTTTTGTAAATGTACGTGTCTGGTTGTAAAAGTTGTAATGATGAAATGTGAGATTGTGTTGTGACACAGCTGGCCAGAGGAGGGAGCAATTTATTATATATTTATTTACATATGAACGTAGCTGACATCAGGCGAGTTGTCCCTGTTATGAGCAGCTAGTGTTAGGCCTCAACAGTTAAGGGAGGTCGTCACAGAAGAGTCTAAGCAAAATATTTAATCAAAAGAATAACAAAGTTTAAGGAATGTGAAGTCAGACACAAAGATGGGAGGAGCTTGGCCGTCCAGGGGGAGAGAGAGAAGTGAAGCCTGGCTTCTATACTCGTCCACAGGTGCTGCCAGGCAGCAATAAAAAGTAGGCGGAGTCTCCTGGCAACCACAAAGCCAGGTAAAGAAAAAGCAGGAGAAGTGCGAAAGCCGAGTTTACACTCAGGTGAAGTGAGAACATTTTGGGCTGAAGCTGGATGCACACCAACGAGGATCTAGGTGCTGGTGACATGGGCGTGTCATGTGATGACAGCAGGTGTGATGTCAGCAGGTGTGATGTCAGCAGATAAGAATGAGGTCACTGTTAATCAAACGTTTGTTTGTGTTTTCAGGTATTTTTGCGTTCAAATGTTCTCGAGCTGAAGAGATCTTCAACATGCTGCAGGAGGTGATGCACAGTCACAGCATCAGTGTGGTGGAGGAGGCAGTACTGGAGACCAACCACCAGGGGGTGCTCACTCCTGCAGGTACACACTGTCTCCATGACAACAGTCAGTTTGATGGAGAATATTGATCATCTCAGTTTGTTGACTGTGTGTGTGTGTGTGTGTGTGTCACCAGCTCAGGGTTACTCTGTGCCCACGGTGCCTAACGGTGTGACCAGGACTCCCTCTGTGGGGGAGGCGCCGTCTCACCCCTCCACCCGCCACCCGTCTGTGGCCAGCACCCGTCTGCCGTCGGTGGGGGAGGACTCCACACACCCCCTGCTGGTGACTGAGGAGGCGGTGAGAGATCCTGTCATTGTGTGTCCTGATCACAATCAGCTGATCGTGTCTCTGACGTTAAACTTCTGGTGTGTGTGTGTGTGTGTGTTTGTGTGTGTGTGTGTGTGTGTGTGTGTGTGTGTGTGTGTGTGTGTGTGTGTGTGTGTGTGTGTTTGTGTGTGTGTTTTTTTTCAGGTTCACACATACGTCAACACCACCGGTCTCCTTGACGACCAGCCCAGTCCACTGACTGTCCCCACCCCTCTGGAAAGCCCCACCTCTCCCCAGTCCCAGTGCCCCCCCACCCCCCCGCCTCCCCCTCGGGCCCGCAGCGACCCTCCGGCCCCGCCCCCTCCGCCGGAGCCCCAGGTGCTGCTGGAGCCGCAGGGCGTGCGCTTCGTGCTAGGCCCCACCCCCGTGCAGAGGCAGCTGATGGAGAAGGAGAAGCGGCAGCAGGAGCAGCAGGAGGCGCCGGGGCCCGGAGAGACTAACGGCCACAGGGAGGTCCCTGCTGAGCCGGAGCCCGCCCCTCTGCCCGCCAACAGCTCCTCCTTCTCCAATCCATCAACAGCTCCTCGCCGCCACCGCCCGCCCCCCCTCACCCCCGACCCGCAGAATGTCAACAACTCGGCCCAGCGACGCACCGCCCTCCTGGACTACGAGAACCTGCCGGCGCTGCCCCCGGTCTGGGAGGCGAGGAAACCCAGCACGGAGGAGGAGAATGGCTGCGGCGGTCTCAAGACGCCGTCGCTCAACGGCTACAACCACCACCCGCACCACAGCTTGCTGCACCACTCCTACTCCCACCCCCTGTCCGCCACCCTGGAGTCCTCACACAACTACGTCAACACAGAGAACGTCACGGCGCCGCTCAGCGCCCACCGGCCGGACACGGCCCGGCGCCGCACCGAAGGACCTTCTATCTTCAACTTTGACTTCCGGCGTCACGCGGAGCCGCCAAAAACCCTCAACTACATCGAGGTGGAGATGGACGGCAGCAGCGGCAACAAAGGCGCCTCGGATGGCAGCAACCCCCACACGCCACGCACCCCCACCTCCCCGCTGCCCCCCACCACACCCACCCGCCGCACCGAACTCTACGCCCTCATCGACATCGAGCGCACCGCCGCCATGTCCAACCTGCAGAAAGCCCGGCCGCGAGACGACGGCACGTCACGCAAGACGAGACACAACAGCACGGAGCTGCCGACCAAGAACACGGCGTGACGCCTCCTGGTCACACGCCTCCTGGTCACACGCCTCCTGGTCACACGCCTCCTGGTCACACGCCTCCTGGTCACACGCGCGTGCAGAGACGGAGACGCTGTTTGTCCCACGTGGACACGCAGCCACAGACTCCTCCTCCTGAACCAGGGTCACATGACTTCCTGTGTGGTCACACAGTCATAGAGCAGTCTCCTCCTCTGCTGCTGCGGCAGCGTGGTGGCGTGATGAAGATGTTAATAAGACTCCTCCTCTTTATATGGTACAAATCAGTATTACTGAACAAAGCATTCCATTTATTCTTTTATATGATTCACTACATGCTGCTGTAACTCAGTATCTAAGGACCACATGGTACACGTATGTTTCTGTATGTACAGTAGATTCTGGCACAATAAATGTCTGTTTTTATATGTACGAGTGGAGGCCCCCCCTCCTGTGTCCCAGCTGACATCACTTCCTGCCTCGCCCTTTAATGAACCACGCTTCTCATGATCGGTAGATAACGATTCATCACAATTAGTTTTCATCATCAATTAATAAGTGTTCTTCTCTGTTGTATTTAAGTGAAGTAATCTAATAGTTTGTGTATTTTCTTTGAAAAGTTTCTGAAACAGGAAACAATTTTTTTAAATAATTGCTGATTGTTGGAATGATGTCACAGTTACACACCTGATCTGATGGAAGCACAACAATTCAAGTAGAAGTCACCAGGAAGTGTTCCGTTAAAAGAACTCATGGAGAGCTTCTCTGATTGGTGGAGACAAACCACCACAGGGAGGGGCCTGTAGTTTTCAGAAGCGCTGGTCCTTGATTATCTTTATATACAGACTATAAACAGACGATCAGCGATTGTATATAAAGAAATGGATTAGATTAAATTAAATTAAATTATACTCAAACGGTTCACTTACCAAACCATTCAGGATACGTTGAGGACGTAATGACGTCATCACAGCTCGGGTGTGCTGTGTCTTTAAATGTTTGAACTCTCAGCGCGCGGCCTGCTTCCCTCTGACGTCACATGTGCATGAGGACAAGATGGCGGTGGCGCTGGAGAGAAGCTTCGTGGAGATCTGCGGCTTCGAGAGAGAAACGGTTCGACGCTTCAGAGAAGTGACGCTGAGCCTCGGTAACCTGTGTGTGTGTGTGTGTGTGTGTGTGTGTGTGTGTGTGTGTGTGTGTGTCCTCTGCGCCTGTGAGACACCGACAGCTGCTGATTCAGCTGCTAAGTCTGCTAGTTCAGCTAACAGCAGCTAACAGCAGCCTGCAGCAGCTAACAGCAGCATGCAGCAGCTAGCTTCAGCTAACAGCAGCTAGCTTCAGCTAACTTCAGCCAGCAGCGGCTAACAGCTGCTAGCTTCAGCTAACTTCAGCCAGCAGCGGCTAACAGCTGCTAATTCAGCAGCTAATTCAGCCAGCAGCAGCAGCTTTTAGCTGCTAACAACAGCCAACAGCTGCTAACTGCAACTAGCAGCAGCTGACAGCAGCTAGCTTCATCCAGCATCAGCTCATAGCAGCTAACTTCAGCTAACAGCATCCAGCCTCAGCTAATATCAACTAGCAGCAGCTAATAGCAGCTAGCTTCATCCAGCATCAGCTCATAGCAGCTAACTTCAGCTAACTTCATCCAGCCTCAGCTAATATCAACTAGCAGCAGCTAATAGCAGCTAGCTTCATCCAGCATCAGCTCATAGCAGCTAACTTCAGCTAACAGCAGCTAACTTCATCCAGCATCAGCTCATAGCAGCTAACTTCAGCTAACAGCATCCAGCCTCAGCTAATATCAACTAGCAGAAGCTAATAGCAGCTAGCTTCATCCAGCATCAGCTCATAGCAGCTAACTTCAGCTAACAGCAGCTAACTTCATCCAGCATCAGCTCATAGCAGCTAACTTCAGCTAACAGCATCCAGCCTCAGCTAATATCAACTAGCAGAAGCTAATAGCAGCTAGCTTCATCCAGCATCAGCTCATAGCAGCTAACTTCAGCTAACAGCAGCTAACTTCATCCAGCATCAGCTCATAGCAGCTAACTTCAGCTAACAGCATCCAGCCTCAGCTAATATCAACTAGCAGAAGCTAATAGCAGCTAGCTTCATCCAGCATCAGCTCATAGCAGCTAACTTCAGCTAACAGCAGCTAACTTCATCCAGCATCAGCTCATAGCAGCTAACTTCAGCTAACAGCATCCAGCCTCAGCTAATATCAACTAGCAGAAGCTAATAGCAGCTAACTTCATCCAGCACTCTGGTGAACGTGGCCGGGACTGAAATTTAGCTCAGAGCAGGAAACACAGGCTGCGTTTGGAAAGTCTAAATCTCCTTTCCTGACCACTGAATCATCTCCTTTCCTAATCACTAAGTCATCTCCTTTCCTGACCACTGAATCATCTCCTTTCCTGACCACTGAATCATCTCCTTTCCTGACCACTGAATCATCTCCTTTCCTAATCACTAAGTCATCTCCTTTCCTGACTACTGAATCATCTCCTTTCCTGACCACTGAATCATCTCCTTTCCTAATCACTAAGTCATCTCCTTTCCTGACCACTGAATCATCTCCTTTCCTAATCACTAAGTCATCTCCTTTCCTGACCACTGAATCATCTCCTTTCCTGACCACTGAATCATCTCCTTTCCTGACCACTGAATCATCTCCTTTCCTGACCACTGAATCATCTCCTTTCCTAATCACTGAATCATCTCCTTTCCTAATCACTAAGTCATCTCCTTTCCTGACCACTGAATCATCTCCTTTCCTAATCACTAAGTCATCTCCTTTCCTGACCACTGAATCATCTCCTTTCCTGACCACTGAATCATCTCCTTTCCTGACCACTGAATCATCTCCTTTCCTAATCACTGAATCATCTCCTTTCCTGACCACTGAGTCATCTCCTTTCCTTACTACTAAATCATCTCCTTTCCTAACCACTGAATCGGCTCCTTTCCTAACCACTATTCCTTGACCCTGATGGTAAACGTCACGAGGTGAAGGAGACATTTATATTTGTATTTAGTTGTAATGATGATATTAATATTTAATTGTGATGGATGGATGGCGTAAGGATGGTCTGAAGTTAGAAGTTAGTTCCATGGGAAGTCACTGTTTACCCTCATGTCTGCAGGTGTGACTGCTCCCCCTGGTGGCCAGAAGTTTGCAGACAGTGCTGGAGCATTTCACTATGAGGAGAGTGGGAAGCTGCTGTCCGTCACCAGCAACCGGTTCATCCACTGGTGAGTGACAGCTTCACCTGATGGTTCCATCACAACAGCTGTGAACAAGATCACTGACACATTCTGAGGCACTCAGCGGATCTTTATTGAATTTTCAAGTGTATATCAAAATATATACTTTAATGAACAAATATGAATCCCCTCGTACAGTTACAGGTTCTCACTCACACACACACACACACACAAAAAGGCAGTATCAATAATTCCATGTTACCGGAACAACATTTCCTTTCAGTGCGTAATACTGGTTTTGTTTGTCCCAAATACAAACAAATTCTCTCTGTTTACCTTTAACTATATATGTCAACCTCTCCAGCCCAAGACCGCTCATCGGCTCCCTCTTCCACATTTCAAGTGATGGTGGTTCTATATTTTTTCAACATAAACCAATAGTTCCCCTTGCATGGAGAAAGCAAAAATCCATCGTTTGCTTCATTGTTCTGTTAAAGTCCTCAGGGTGCATTCCCAGTATACATATTTTTGCCTCAATGGAATATTACTCTAACCAACCGTGAGAAACATTTAACGACATTTTTCCCAAACATCTGAATCTTAAGGCATTCCCACAAGCCAAAGAAGAGTGTCTCCTAAACTTTCCAGCTAAAAAGCGAGTGTTCAGATGCCTCAGAGGTGTCACCCTAACCTAGAGGTGAGCGCAGGTCCCATTCACCGCCTCGTTCTCATCTCTGCTTCAAGTCCTTTAGTCAGTGAGGCGAGTGAGTGGGGGCGGAGCCTGTGTGTGAGTATAAACTCTGAGATGCAGCACGACTCGCTGCTGATGAGAACTGAACATTTCCTGTTGCTGTTTCACTCTAGTAGTTTTCCACAGGTGAAGCAGCACTTGCGTGTGGTCAGGTGACGTTGTCTTTTCTAACCGCTTTGATTCTATGCAGGTTGACGTCAGGTGACTCGGTGCAGCTGGTGGAACAGTCTCTGGATGCCGACCTGCTCAACAACTCCGTCAAACTCCGCTTCACCCACTGCAATGTTCTGCCGGGGGGGGTCACCATCCAGGAGACGCTCAGCAACGTCGTCATCCTCATCTCCACCAATCAGAGTGTCCACAGACTGCTGCTGCCTCACCCCACATGCATGTACCGCAGTGTGAGTCTCATGGTTTCTCCTTAAAGAACCCTGCGTGTGCTTCCTCCTTGAGGGTCATGTGACATCTGTGTGTCCTCTGATTGCAGACACGAGTGTTTCTGTGAGAACGTTAAGCTGAAACTGACATAGAACCAACACATGATTTTTAAAGTGTGTATTGAAGAACCTTAAGCTTTGACTTCAGATTGGAGAACCCCAGGAACCTGAATGTTCTATGTTCTCCTCAGGAGCTGGTGACGGAGCTCCACATGCAGTCCGTCCTCACCGACGTGGGGAAGCTGAGTCTGCAGGACCCTTCGCACAGCGCCACCCTCCCCAGCTCCGTGGTACAGATGGGGAGTCCCAGCTCCTGCACCGCCTGGCTGAGCCACCAGGGGGAGGCGCACTACGCCCTGGCTTCACCTGCAGGGGGCATCATGGTGGTCACTCTGCCCCCCCACGACACACCAGGTAGACACCAGCTCACCGATTCACACACTTAAAACACAAACTTCTTCCTCATATGAGAATGTGCGAGTGGACGAGGTTCCTGACACGTGACGTGAAACTGAAGAACACAAAGATCTCAGGATGAAGAAGAGGAGCCGGACACGTAGAAGACGAAGACGTCCACTTGGAAACACGAGGAGATTCCAGATCTTCTGGTGATGAGGCCGACGCCGTGTGGAGGAGCTGGAAACAACAACACTGATCTGTCCACAGCAGAGTTTATACGTCAAGTCCCGCCTCCTGCTGATCTACAGGCTCCGCCCCTCGCCTGGATGTTCCAATGTTCCTGTTGTTGTGAACGAGTCGGACGAACTCCAGAGATGAACTCCAGAACCAGTTCTACAGGGTTCAGTTGTTTATAATATATATAACTTCAGCACAAGATGTCTCTAACTGTGGGGTTGCGTGTTGCATGCAGGCGGCGTGTCGACGGTGGAGCTGAAGAGGAGCTCTGTGATGGGGAGGCTGTCGGGTTGGATGCCGACAGTGATGAGAGGAGACAGTCGAACTGAACATGTGGTCAGTCTGATCGTCAGAGAACTGGAGGACGACTCGTTCATCTTCACACTGAGTCAAGATCATAGACTGAGGATGTGGTCGCTCACGGTCAGACACACACAGATGCACAGACACAGAGGTAACTATCCATGAGCCGTTCATGCTAAAAACGTGTAGTGTTCCCGTGTCCAGGAGCAGGCGTGTCTGCTGGAGGTGGACGTGTTGGAGTACATGCCTGCGTGTAAAGGAGTTCAGCGTGTGTCAGGTCAGGGTCATCGTCTGAGGATGACCTTCTCCTCCACCACCGGCCTCTGTCTCTGCGTTTACCTGGCTGTCCCTCAGCGAGGACAGTTCACCGTCCTGCAGCTGGTCACTGCCGAAAACAACCGCTACAGCCTGGAACACATCTCCACCCTGTTCACCACGCAGGTATAATTGAGGTTTGAGCCCTCAGAACCTTACTGTTTTGCTCTGGTTTGATATTATTATTTGGGGTTTGCCCAAACTGTAATAGGCCACGCCCTTCACATTATATTACCAATTGACTTCTATGCAGTCCAGATTGTTTTCCACAAAATCCTGTTAGACCAAAAAAGTTTGCCATGGCTGCTAATTTTCCTCGTCTTTAAATATTTGTCCAATCATTATTGAGCCGCTTCTTCCTATTATTGACGAAATAAGGCTTGAATCTGCTCATTGCCGCTTGCGGCTGTATTTAATTCCATTGTTTTTCTTCTTTTGAAAAGTTTTGAACTTAAATAGTCTCACAACAGAATTCTTCAACCAGTGAATCATTGGCGGAATGTAGAAAAGTATAATATGCACATGTTTTAAACATGTAACCTTGGTGTGAGCAGGAAACTCTGGTGGATTTTCATCTGACATCTACAGATGTGTGGGGACTGTGGGTGGACGAGTCCAACTCCACTGTCATCAAGTACATCAACTTTGAGCAGTAAGTAGAAGAGAACGTGGTTGTAAAATACATGGAACTGTTACTAAGTGTAACTGTGTTACTGTAACAAGTGTAACTGTTACTGTAACAAGTGTAACTGTTACTGTAACAAGTGTAACTGTGTTACTGTAACAAGTGTAACTGTGTTAATGTAACAAGTGTAACTGTGTTACTGTAACAAGTGTAACTGTGTTACTGTAACAAGTGTATCTGTGTGTTCAGTAACTTGGCAGGTCAGTGGAACCAGGTGTTTGTTCAGCCTCCACCAGAGGAAGAGGTTCATGTAGGAGTTGACCAGGACCCCAGAGTAAGACCAGCCCACACCTGCATCACACCACTGACCAGACAACCAGATACCGACCTGATACCAAACCAGACAACCAGATACCGACCTGTTACCAAACCAGACCACCGACCAGATAACCAGATACCGACCTGATACCTGACCAGACCACTGACCAGACAACCAGATACCGACCTGTTACCAAACCAGACCACCGACCAGACAACCAGATACCGACCTGTTACCAAACCAGACCACCGACCAGACAACCAGATACCGACCTGATACCAAACCAGACCACCGACCAGACAACCAGATACCGACCTGTTACCAAACCAGACCACCGACCAGACAACCAGATACCGACCTGATACCTGACCAGACCACTCACCAGACAACCAGATACCGACCTGATACCTGACCAGACCACTGACCAGACAACCAGATACCGACCTGATACCAAACCAGACCACCGACCAGACAACCAGATACCGACCTGTTACCAAACCAGACCACCGACCAGACAACCAGATACCGACCTGTTACCAAACCAGACCACCGACCAGACAACCAGATACCGACCTGATACCTGACCAGACCACTCACCAGACAACCAGATACCGACCTGATACCTGACCAGACCACTGACCAGACAACCAGATACCGACCTGATACCTGACCAGACCACTCACCAGACAACCAGATACCCGACCTGTTACCAAAACAGACCACTGACCAGACAACGGACCTGATACCAAACCAGACCACTGACCAGATAACCAGATACCCAACCTGTTACCTAACCAGACCACTGACCAGATAACCAGACAACCGACCTGTTACCAAAACAGACCACTGACCAGACAACGGACCTGTTACCAAACCAGACCACTGACCAGATAACCAGATACCCAACCTGTTACCTAACCAGACCACTGACCAGATAACCAGACAACCGACCTGTTACCAAACCAGACCACTGACCAGATAACCAGATACCCAACCTGTTACCTAACCAGACCACTGACCAGATAACCAGACAACCGACCTGTTACCAAACCAGACCACTGACCAGATACCCAACCTGTTACCTAACCAGACCACTGACCAGACAACCAGATACCGATCTGATACCTGACCAGACCACTCACCAGACAACCAGATACCGACCTGTTACCAAACCAGACCACTGACCAGACAACCAGATACTGACCTGTTACCAAACCAGACCACTGACCAGATAACCAGATATCCAACCTGTTACCTAACCAGACCACTGACCAGATAACCAGATACCGACCTGTTACCAAACCAGACCACTGACCAGATAACCAGATACCGACCTGTTACCAAACCAGACCACTGACCAGATAACCAGATATCCAACCTGTTACCTAACCAGACCACTGACCAGATAACCAGATACCGACCTGTTACCAAACCAGACCACTGACCAGATAACCAGATACCGACCTGTTACCAAACCAGACCACTGACCAGACAACCAGATACCGACCTGATACCTAACCAGACCACTGACCAGACAACCAGATACCGACCTGATACCTGACCAGACCACTCACCAGATAACCAGATACCGACCTGTTACCAAACCAGACCACTGACCAGATAACCAGATACCGACCTGTTACCAAACCAGACCACTGACCAGACAACCAGATACCGACCTGATACCTAACCAGACCACTGACCAGACAACCAGATACCGACCTGATACCTGACCAGACCACTCACCAGACAACCAGATACCGACCTGATACCTGACCAGACAACCAGATACCGACCTGATACCTGACCAGATAACCAGATACCCGACCTGTTACCAAAACAGACCACTGACCAGACAACCAGATACCGACCTGTTACCAAACCAGACCACCGACCAGATAACCAGATACCGACCTGTTACCAAACCAGACCACCGACCAGACAACCAGATACCCAACCTGTTACCTAACCAGACCACTGACCAGACAACCAGATACCGACCTGATACCTGACCAGACCACTGACCAGATAACCAGATACCCAACCTGTTACCTAACCAGACCACTGACCAGACAACCAGATACCCGACCTGTTACCAAACCAGACCACTGACCAGATAACCAGATACCGACCTGATACCTGACCAGACCACTGACCAGATAACCAGATACCCGACCTGTTACCAAACCAGACCACTGACCAGACAACCAGATACCGACCTGATACCTGACCAGACCACTGACCAGATAACCAGATACCGACCTGATACCTGACCAGACCACTGACCAGATAACCAGATACCCGACCTGTTACCAAACCAGACCACTGACCAGACAACCAGATACCGACCTGATACCTGACCAGACCACTGACCAGATAACCAGATACCGACCTGATACCAAACCAGACCACTGACCAGATAATAGAGCTGCTTTCAGACATACGCCGCCTTCACAGTTTCTCAGCAGATTAAATGAATATAACCCAATGAAAACGTGGAGCCACACACGTAGAAGACACAGACGAAGTCTTCTAGAGTTTGTGGTGTTTTGAACCGGTGTCAACGCGCTCCAAACCAAATCACAGGAGTTAAAACTTCCAGTGTGTGTCTGTTGCTCCACACCTTGACAATCTGTTCTGAACACGTCTGATCAGAGATATATATTTATTTGTTCTTTCGGAAAGTCATCATGTGCTTGGAGAGAACAATCATACCAACAACACCGACACCACACATCACCACTGACAGTAAACATACAAAATCATAAGAAGAACTCTACATGTTATCCGGTGCGGCACTCTCACACACCGAGAGCCAGTCATCCCTCATGTGTTTGTCGCAGAGAGTCTGGTCACATGACTGAAAAAGGCAAAACTCGACCGGTGATTGGACGATGGTTCTAGGCTTCATGTTTTTTTTAATTGCCGTTTTGATCGGTGACTGGACGACTAACCCGACCGGTGACTAGACAGCTATACAGTTACCATAACTCACTTTATCCAGATTTATTCATCAGTGTGTTAAACGGATGTTTTGAGTTTTTGATCATGTGACCTGATTCACTTTTAATGTTTATTACACGTTTGTGGACAAATGGCATGTAGACATCACTCAGCAGCTTCCTGTGTGTCTTGGTCCACAGGAGACGTACCTGGACGTTCTC
>NC_083643.1:110000-135000 GCF_963576545.1 Limanda limanda | reverse complement strand
TTAATTTCTCCCCTTAAAAGATTATAGGTCACGTTACATACATACACACGACATGATTTATCACAACATGGCAAGGCAGGGAATATATATATATATATATGTGTGTGTATGTATATATATATATGTGTGTGTATGTATGTAGACTGTACCTGTAAATCCATGTATGTGTTTCCCTGTGTCTCAGTGCTCAGTCCTCAGACCGTGGTGGAGCTCTTCTACCAGACGGCGGCCAGGAGGATCATCATGTCTCAGATCTTCTCTCAGCAGCAGAGTCACGCTCTGCTCGTCTGGAGTCACATGATCTCTAACGTGGTCGCTCTTCTCGCTCAGCTGCTGTATCCTCGTCCAATCAGACGTGAGCTGTCCTCACTGCACTGCTGTCATCGTACACATCAAATCAGCATAAAGTTTTTCATGTACAGGTTCATGTTTTATAGAAGTTTGTTAAATAAGTTTGTCTGAATGATGTTAATTTAACATTCTAGGGTTATTCTCTATCTACGACTAATCTTCCTTCAAATCTGTTGTACTTTGCACACGTTTGAAAAAGTTTTTGAAACGTGTGCAAAGTACAACAGATCGTCACTGTTTTTAATTTCCCCATTTTTAAAATCCACTGTGGAGGTTTTTCTCTCCACCGCACCGAGTGTGAAATGAATGATTCTGACCGTTTCTGGCTCTGGTGACATCACGTTCTTCAGTCTTAACGTCTCTCAGTTGGCCCAGTAACCCTGGTTTCCAGTTTCCTGAATGTCTGATGTCAAACTGTCAGTACACTCAGCTGCAGGTGAGCTGTTTTCTATATGATCATTATTATTATTGATCGTTATTAATTATTGTTGATCATTAAACCTATCTCTACCATTGAAGTATCTATAGTTTGTTTTACTGCGTCTCATCGTTGAACTGATGATCAGCTGCAAGTCACATTTCGGTTGGGATCGTTTAATAAGACGATCCCGTTTCGGACTTCACACAGAATGTGATTTAATGTAATGCCATATTCATTTTGATGAAGGGCATCTGACCTGTGCTTCCTGTGTTCAGGAGTACGTGCGGCTGATCGGTCCGTGGTGTCAGGTGAACATCGGCTCGTGTCGCTTCATGTTGGGTCAGTGTTACCTGGCCAACGGCGAGGGACAGAAGGTGAGTGACGTGGATCAGCGAGAGCCCGACCACATCCCAGCTTCACAGCTTCACAGCTGACGTGTTCTCCTGTTGTGGTTCGTCATCAGGCGCTGCAGTGTTTCCAGGAGGCGGCGACGGAGGTGGAGAAGGAGGAGTTTCTGATGCGACTGACGGGCGCTGAGGACGAAGAAGCTGCCGCCACCTGCAGGTTGCAGTATTACAACAAGGTACTGATGAAGGTGTGACGTCCCACAACATCTGTGTTAAAGACACAAACGTTAAGTGTGTGTCTGTCTTGATTCAGACGTGGACGACTCTGACCGAATTGAAAGTAGCGTAAAACATAAATCGATCGTGTTCCATCGATGCTCCCTCCCATCTCCAGCTCACTTTGCACTTTAACAGAAGTTGTTCGAACAGTCTTGATGATTACTTTGTGTTTGTGAATTTGCTTTGGAGTTCATGACTTCATGAGACGCACAGTCAGGACATGGAGGGTTAAAGTGACTGGAATGATCAGGATCCATTAATGACTAAACACATGGGTTTGTGTGAGTGACAGAGACAGGCAGACAAAATACATGAAAAAACAATCATGTATAGAAATAAAATTCTTTGATGCATCGATAATGGTTTTATCGTTGAATCGTAGACGTGACGCAGATCGCCCTAAACCCCCGAACCCGGGCGTTGGCTCCTCTGTCACTTCACACCGACGCCATCATGGAACCTGGAGTCACTGGTTTGGCTTCAGGTGTCAGATCCGTTACCGTGGTGACAGCTTCCTTTACAGCTGATCAGAAAAAAGCCTCTGGGTTAGGGGCGGGACATTTCTCAAAGGAGCTGTTGACCAATTACAAAAGAGGGTCAGCTGACCAATGGTCTCTGTTTGTCCATCATGGAGTTTTGTGTGTGTTGTTAAAAACCATGTGACTGTCCAGGTGCTGCGCTTACTGGAGGACGTGGGTTTACCTGAGCTGGTCATCCAGTTAGCGTCTCTGGCCTTAACGGAGGCCGTCGGTGATGTCAGCACGCAGGTGAGCAGCCGGTCACACCAGCTGTCGGATACACATTTGTACAAAACTTTATTAACAGTTGAGTTTAACGCATGTAAATCAATGTTCAGGCTGCTCTGTGGACTCGGATCTTTAAACATCATCTGGACCTCGGACACAACAGTGAAGCTTATGAAGCTCTGATACAGAACCCAGACAGCAGCATGTACGTACACACACACACACACACACACACACACACACACACACACACACACACACACACACACACACACACACACACACACACACACACACACACACACACACACACACACACACACACACACACACACACACACACACACACACACACAGTTTGTTGCGTGTGCTCTGGTGCAGTGGACTGATCCTCAGGTTTCCTCTCAGGCAGCTGGATTGCCTCCGGCAGCTGGTGGTGGTTCTGTGTGAACGCTCTCAGCTCCAGGACTTGGTCCAGTTCTCCTACGTCAACCTGCACGATGAGGTAAATCCGTCCAGTTTGACCTCTGACCTGATCATGTGACTGCATATTATCTCATGACCGTATTGTCTATAATTATTAACACTGTGAATTATCCTCGTTCATTTGATTCAAATGCGTCATTAGGTCGTCAGCATCATCGAGTCTCGAGCCAGAGGTCTGGACCTGCTGACTCATAACTACTACGAGCTGCTGTATGCTTTCCACATCAACAGACACAACTACAGGAAAGGTGCGACGGACCACTGACATCACACGTGTGAAAAATGATGGTTACACAACTGTTGCTGGTCTTTCTCTTCTCTTCAACTGGTCGAAGGCAAATCAATCTATCAAATTGTGTTTGTATAGTCTCCTATTCTCAAATCACAATTTGTCTCATATGCTTTAACAAGGAGTGACATCCTCTGTTCTTAACCCTCAACAAGAGTCAGGAAAACTGCTGAAAATAGAACCTGTTGCTGGGTTCTAAATGTCGTCCAAACGGATGAAGGAACCCTGACCCAGTGAAAGAGCTTTCTCTCTCTGTCGTCACAGCCGCTCATCGTGGGAACTGTTTGTTTCTCTATCATTTTTAGGCCTTGACCTAATATGTAAAGAGCCTTGAGATTACATTGGCGCTATACAAATGAAATTTAATTGTGTAATTGAATTGATGATGGGGTTGTGTGTTTGTGTGTGTGCGTGCAGCGGGGACCGTCATGTTTGAGTTGGCGATGCGTCTCGGTCGCGAGGTTCCGACTCGTCTTGGTCTTCAGAAACAGGTGAACTGTTATCTGTCTGCTCTCAACTGTCTGCGCCTCATCAGACCAGAGTACGCCTGGATCGTCACGCCTGCGTCTGGAGCTGTGGTACAGACTCACTCACTCACACTCACACTGTCGAGAATAGATTTGTGTTATTGAATAATCTTGTGTGTGTCTCTGTGCTGCAGTACGAGCGTGCAGGAGCGTCTCCAAAGAGAAACTCTGATGGAGATTTTTCTCGTGAACCAGGTCAGATTCACTGATTCAACCAAACTTTATCAGCCTCATTGTGAAAAGTGTTGTTGCCCTCTAGTGGAGGAATTGTGTCAAGACAGGATGGAACAGGATGTACTGGTGTTGTTTGAATGTTGGTTTCCTGCTGCAGTTAAACGTCAGGTCGACATCCTGGAACTCAACGACCTGGAGAAGGAGTACTTCCTGTCTCGCTGCCGCCTGACGCTAGCCCAGCACCACCCACCATCTGCCACCATTGCAGGTACATAAGCTCCACCCCCTCTACCTCCTACTCGCCCTCTGCGTCTCTCTCACCCGCCTCTCTCTGTCTCTCTGACAGGAAGTGCGTCCGCGGAGGAGATGGTGTCCCTGTTGGTTCAGTCCGGACTCTTTGACTCGGCGCTGTGTCTCTGTCAGACGTTCAAACTGACCTTGACTCCGGTGTTTGAGGGTTTAGCCTTTAAGTAAGTTCTGGTTCTGCTGTTTTACAGGAACCCTAAGGTTCTGCTCACTCATGGTGAGAACCATGAAAGTTCTTTAACGTAAAGCTCTGTTTTAAAATCCGAGGTTTGAACTGTTGTCTTTTACTCTAAAAAGCCTTTTCCTGTCTGCTCCCAGATGATATTTGTCCCCTCTTGATGAGACAGAAAAGTGTTGATGTTGTGTTCATGTATTGTTGTTGGTCTGTTCTCAGATGCGTCAGGCTTCAGTTTGGGGGGGAGGAGACTCAGAACGAAGCTTGGAGCTGGTTGGCTGATAATCAGCTCTCGTCTGTCGTCAACACCAAAGAGTCCAGGTTTGATTCTTCTTCCTCTCTGACATCAGGTTCCAGTCCTCCTCTCCACAGATCCAGCTCCTTGTGTTTGTAACATCCAGATCCTCCTGGTTCTCCCTGAGTTCTTATCAGACCTGATGGGATGTTCTGGATTTACCTTGGAGAGTCCTCCCAGTCAGAAATGTCCAGTGAAGACGTCCAAAGGATGGCGATCAGATGCTGAACCAGCTTAACGGACTCCTTTGACGGAGCAGCATCTGAACCACGAGCTCCTCGCGTCAGAACTCTCGATCCTGATCCTGATTCTAGACGCCTGACGTGGTTTCAGCTGTTTGTATCTGTGATCTCGTTCTTTCGCTCTCCACCCAGAATTCATGACCCTAGGTGAGAGTCAGATCCGAGATCGACCAGTAAATCCAGAGTTTCATCTTGAGTCAGCTCCTCTTCACCTCAACAGTCCAGTCCAGCATTTCTGCTGATTTCTCTGCGAGCACCCCATGTTTCCCTCGGCATGATGACCATGTGACCCACACAGATCCTCCTCAATGTGTTCTCTCATCCAGCTGGGGCCCTGCTCCGGACAGCAAGGCTCCCAGGATCAGAGGACCCTGGAACCCCTGTGGTTCAGAGCAGAGATTTAAATTGTCAATCCACAGATTTGACTTTATCAGGACTTTTAAATGCCTGTGTTCATCATGACTGTAATATATACTATTATAAAAGGTTTGCAGAGATCAGGAGACATGACGACAAGAATCATTATCACGAGTTAGAAACATACATTTGTTTCAATGGTGTGAGCTCAACTTGCTTCTTGTTGTTTTCTGTCTCTAACCTGCACTGAACAGAAGAGAATTCAGAGGTCAAAGGTCCCGCTGACCTCATTTTGTTTGAACGTGAAATGTGTGAAACAACTGGAGCAACTGAAAACTTCTCCGATTGGTGGAGACAGAAAACCACAGCTTCTACTCTGTTCTGTCCTCAGTGCTGCAGATGAGGCGTGGCGGCTGCTGGCCTCCTACCTGGAGCGGTTTCCCTCCGCTAATGGCCAGCACCACCGCTGTGTCATCAACAAGCTGCTGTCACATGGTGCGCCTCTGCCTGATTGGCTGGTCAAGTCATACAAGGTGAGCAATCAGCCAATGACAGGGGAGCTTGTTACTGAACAACCCCAGAGAGACGATGTGGGGATAATGATGATGGAGCCCTGAGTGTGACTGTGTTTCCCATCATGCTCTCTGTGACAGACTGTGTTTCCCATCATGCTCTCTGGGACAGACTGTGTTTCCCATCATGCTCTCTGTGACAGACTGTGTTTCCCATCATGCTCTCTGTGACAGACTGTGTTTCCCATCATGCTCTCTGGGACAGACTGTGTTTCCCATCATGCTCTCTGGGACAGACTGTGTTTCCCATCATGCTCTCTGTGACAGACTGTATTTCCCATCCTGCTCTCTGTGACAGACTGTGTTTCCCATCATGCTCTCTGTGACAGACTGTATTTCCCATCATGCTCTCTGTCAGGCTGTGGACGCGGCGTCACTGTTGCGTCTCTATCTGAACTTTGACCTTCTGGAAGCTGCAGCTGAACTCGTCCTGGAGAATGTGGACGCTCTGCTGGGGAGGGGACACCAGTACTTTGGAATAGAAGTAATACTGCAAACACTACTACTACTACTACTGTTAATACTGCAAACATATTACTAATACTGCAAACACACTACTACTGTTAATACTGCAAACACACGACTACTACTTGACTCATCCACCTGAAGACATTTTCTCCTATTGAGACCCGCACACGCATGAACATTCAATGTTGTGTGTGTAATGTAACATTGTGTACAGTGGTGTTTGTGTGTGTAACGTGTGTATTATGTCTTTCAGAAGCCTCTCTCTGCGACCGTCTCTTCAGTTTGGCTTCCGTACACGTCCATCGATCAGCTGATGCAGGCGCTCGCTGACACTCAAACCAACAGCAGCGTGAGTCTGCATCACTTCCTGTGTGTGCGTGCGTGTGTGTGCTTGTGTTGTTGTAAACGAGGGAATCGAACGTAACTCGTGATGGTGACTTTTTGTTTTTGTTTTCAGATCTATAACAAAGTTCGAGACAAACTGGATGAGTATCACAAACTCGTGGATCAGACGACCAGACGCAGACTCGTTACTCGATAAAAAACTTGTTCAGCTGTGACTTTGTTTAGACCTGATGTAAATATTCAGTGTGATTGTGTATTTGTTTTTTACAACAACATTGTTATCAGCTTTTCTACTTGTCTGTTTTTGTATCATTGACAAATCTGTGATGAAATGAAAGGTTTTCATAAATCTCACTGAGTCGACAATTCACTTCAATTATTTCAATTGTTTGTCTTTGAATATCGTCCGTCTCTGTGTGGTTGAGTTGTTGTGTCTCTGGTTGTCTCTTTGTGTGTCTGTGGTATTCAGGGTTGTGAGTCTGGAGAACAATCTGATTATTCATACAGTCAAACAGGATGTTGTGTAACCATGGAAACGGACATGTTGACAAACTGATTTTATTGAGTTTTTGTTCAGTGATGTCACAGTTTGTAGAAAAGTCAAAACTTTAGTTATGGTACAGAAATATGCAAATGTGATATATAGTTATATTTAGAAATATATAATACATAATAATAAATCAAATATGAACAGAGTGAAGGAAATCATTTAAGTAAAAAAAAAATTAGTGTAAAGAACTCGGTGATGTCCTGCAGGGGGCAGCACCGGCTCTGTCCAGTCTGTTCCTGTTAGTAGAAGCAGCGCCCCCTGCAGGACGTCACCTGTCTGCTCCCACCCTGATGACGTCATCAGTTTATTAACAGACCGACTTATAAATCGACTGTTATAAACCAACTGCTTTAAACTGTTTGTTACAGACCGACTGTTATGAACTGACTGTTACAGACCGACTGTTATAAACTGACTGTTACAGACCGACTGTTATGAACCGACTGTTACAGACCGACTGTTATAAACTGACTGTTACAGACCGACTGTTATAAACTGACTGTTGCAGACCGACTGTTATGAACTGACTGTTACAGACCGACTGTTATAAACTGACTGTTACAGACCGACTGTTATGAACTGACTGTTACAGACCGACTGTTATAAACTGACTGTTACAGACCGACTGTTATAAACTGACTGTTACAGACCGACTGTTATGAACTGACTGTTATAAACTGACTGTTATAAACTGACTGTTGCAGACCGACTGTTATAAACTGACTGTTACAGACCGACTGTTATAAACTGACTGTTATAAACTGACTGTTGCAGACCGACTGTTATGAACTGACTGTTACAGACCGACTGTTATAAACTGACTGTTGCAGACCGACTGTTATGAACTGACTGTTACAGACCGACTGTTATAAACTGACTGTTACAGACCGACTGTTATGAACTGACTGTTACAGACCGACTGTTATAAACTGACTGTTACAGACCGACTGTCATAAACTGACTGTTATAAACTGACTGTTACAGACCGACTGTTATAAACTGACTGTTACAGACCGACTGTTATGAACTGACTGTTACAGACCGACTGTTATGAACTGACTGTTACAGACCGACTGTTATAAACTGACTGTTACAGACCGACTGTTATGAACTGACTGTTACAGACCGACTGTTATAAACTGACTGTTACAGACCGACTGTTATGAACTGACTGTTACAGACCGACTGTTATAAACTGACTGTTACAGACCGACTGTTATGAACCGACTGTTACAGACCGACTGTTATGAACTGACTGTTACAGACCGACTGTTATAAACTGACTGTTACAGACCGACTGTTATAAACTGACTGTTACAGACCGACTGTCATAAACTGACTGTTATAAACTGACTGTTACAGACCGACTGTTATAAACTGACTGTTACAGACCGACTGTCATAAACTGACTGTTATAAACTGACTGTTACAGACCGACTGTTATAAACTGACTGTTACAGACCGACTGTTATGAACTGACTGTTACAGACCGACTGTTATGAACTGACTGTTACAGACCGACTGTTATAAACTGACTGTTACAGACCGACTGTTATGAACTGACTGTTACAGACCGACTGTTATAAACTGACTGTTACAGACCGACTGTTATGAACTGACTGTTACAGACCGACTGTTATAAACTGACTGTTACAGACCGACTGTTCTGAACCGACTGTTACAGACCGATTGTTATGAACTGACTGTTACAGACCGACTGTTATAAACTGACTGTTACAGACCGACTTATGAACTGACTGTTACAGACCGACTGTTATGAACCGACTGTTACAGACCGACTGTTATGAACTGACTGTTACAGACCGACTGTTATAAACTGACTGTTACAGACCGACTTATGAACTGACTGTTACAGACCGACTGTTATGAACTGACTGTTACAGACCGACTGTCATGAACTGACTGTTACAGACCGACTGTCATAAACTGACTGTTACAGACCGACTGTTATGAACTGACTGTTACAGACCGACTGTTATGAACTGACTGTTACAGACCGACTGTTATGAACTGACTGTTACAGACCGACTGTTGTGAACTGACTGTTACAGACCGACTGTTATGAACTGACTGTTACAGACCGACTGTTATGAACTGACTGTTACAGACCGACTGTTATAAACTGACTGTTACAGACCGACTGTTATGAACTGACTGTTACAGACCGACTGTTATAAACTGACTGTTACAGACCGACTGTTATAAACTGACTGTTACAGACCGACTGTCATAAACTGACTGTTATAAACTGACTGTTACAGACCGACTGTTATGAACTGAGCAGAGAGGGGCGGGTACAGTGAACATATGATGGCTCCGATCACACGATGAAGGACATGTGATTGGTGCAGGTGTGTTTTCGTACCTGAAGGAAACTTCTCAGCTCCCGACAGTCGCCATTGATCTGCTGCTGAATTCCCAACATCCTGAACATAAGAGAGAGAGACAGAGAGAGAGACAGAGAGAGAGAGAGAGAGAGGTTTAACACTACAGAAGCCTGCTGCAGGTGAACTGACCTCTTTGTCACACACATGCACAGATAATGTGGCCCCCAGAAAAATAATGCTGGTTCCTTCTGGCAATCCAACCCCTTGGTCAAACATCATCACCTGCGCTTTCTGACGTAAATGTAGAGATTGTGGAAATTCAAAAAGCTCAGAGACACGTGAGGATTCTTCTCCTGTGGAACAGAGAACATCAGAGAGATCAGAGTCTTTACAGCTTTGATTAGAATAAACACTTAATGAATGGTTAGTAGTTAGGGTTAGTTTAAGGGTTAGGTTTATGGTTCATGGTCAGATATTTAGTGGTTAGGGTTATCAGTAGTTAGTCAGGGAATCAACCAATGTCCTCATTAAGATGGAAGAACAATTGTGTGTGTCACACTGAACATAATGTTCTCGACAGGAAGTTTGAACATTTCTGGGAATCTGTGCGTGTAACAGTGTCTCTACATGTAAACAAAGAAGAAACTTGCAGAGGTTCGGTTCCATCAACTTTACTGAGGACACAAGCAGCTGCTTCCATAGAAACTCCACACTGGAGAGTGACACAACTCAGAAGACAAGTGACTCTGGAAGAGCAGATAAAAAGAGAGAGAGGTGCCAGAGGACAGACAGAGAGAGAGAGAGAGAGACAGGCAGACAGAGGGACAGACAGAAAGACAGAGAGACAGAGAGACAGACAGACAGACAGACAGAGAGAGATAGAGAGACAGGCAGACAGAGAGACAGAGAGACAGACAGACAGACAGACAGACAGACAGACAGACAGACAGACAGACAGACAGACAGACAGACAGACAGACAGACAGACAGACAGACAGACAGACAGAGAGACAGAAAGACAGAAAGAAAGACAGACAGAGAGACAGAGAGACAGGCAGAGAGACAGTGAGAGTGAGACAGTGTGAGAGAGAGAGAGACAGACAGACAGAGACAGTGAGAGAGACAGAAAAAGAGAGAGAGAGAGACAGAAAGAGAGAGAGAGGTGAGATAGGTGGATGCAGAAATGAAGACCTGGTTTCTTGACTTCTGGAGAGAGAGAGAAGAAGTTCTGAAGAGAACCAATCAGCTGAGACTCCGCCCTCCACAGCTGTGAGTACCGACAACATGTTTAAGAACCAAACGTGTCACTTTGGACACATCAATTACATGTGGAGGTTAGTTACTGTCCAGTTACAGTCTCAGTTACTCTCTCAGTTACAGTATCAGTTACTATCTCAGTTTTTGTCTCAGTTACAGTATCAGTAACAGTCTCAGTTACTCTCTCAGTTACTGTCTCAGTTACAGTATCAGTTACTGTCTCAGTTACAGTATCAGTTACTTTCTCAGTTTCTGTCTCAGTGACTCTCCCAGTTACTGTCTCAGTTACAATATCAGTTAAAGTATCAGTTACTGTCTCAGTTACAGTATCAGTTACTTTCTCAGTTTCTGTATCAGTTACTGTATGAGTTACTGTCTCAGTTACAATATCAGTTACAGTATCAGTTACAGTATAATTTCCTGTCTCAGTTACTCTCTGTAATGGGAAAATTATTACATATCATGACACAACAAGCAATTATCAATTCTGGATGTTTAATTCAAACCGTCTGCGGACGGTTTACAAAGGTCAAGTCACGACAACAGACTTGACCTCAATGGCACAGAGCTCAAACATCACGGTGACAGATGTGAGGGCAATAGCCATGAGCTCTCAAAAGTACACTCCATTTATACAATCAGATCCCTCCTCTCCACAGTAAAATACATTTGTCCAATCAGCTTCTCTCCATGTCGTTACAGGAAGACCAGACATTGGTCTCTGGCGGTCTCTTTGAAGTTTGAACAAGATGCTAAACGCATCTTGTTCCAGACCCTGTGAGTTTCTCAGAGATCTCCTGTCTCTGCAGGTCACACCTATTAGCCTTTGAAGCTCCCTGTTACAGAAGACTTAATTGGCCCCTGTTGAGAAACCTTTTGTTCACACTAGACTGAGAAGGCCACGTCTATAAGGCCCTTCAAGAGCATTATGCATAGTGTTAACTTGACCTAAACTCTGACTATGAGTCTTAAACACAGAAATACATCTTTCAGTAAACTTCTTTCTATATAAATGTAATCTGTTACATTTGAACATGTCTAAATACAAAATTCCCATCACAATTCCTCCCTTTTTATCCATCTGGGATCAACATCTTTATAACATCTCATCATTTAGATTGGGAATTTTCCAGGATATGTGAATTAAAGAAGTAACACTAGTCTTAGTGCAAAAACAATAGAACAGAGTTACACAATTGAAAATGATCAGTTTCTACAAACTTCAATAACGTATTTTACAATTATTAACATGATGATCATCATATTATCAAAATGTTCACTGTATTGGTGCCACACTTCGTCCTGATCGTGTGTCGAACACCTCCTTGTTGAAGAACATCTTGTTTCAGAGACATCTTGTATGCTCTGACTTTGATGATCAGAAATTTGATGTTGTTCCTGCCAAGCATTCGTGAGCAGGGAAACCATCTCTTTTCCCTTGAATGCTTCTCAGTCGTATAATCATGTGTTGCTGATCTCCTGTTGGTGCGGTTGTGTTCAGCGTGTAGCTCTTCAAATGTGTTGACTCTCCTTGCAACACCTAAAAATTTCAGACTGAAGCTCACACACTGGCACAAAGCACTTCCCGTCCTGTAGATCCACCCCTGGCTCTGGAAATCCTCCTGCGTTGGCCCTCATCTCCAGGTTGACCTCTGCGACCTTCCTGTCATCTGTGTTGAGAGGCATTTGGCTTGCACTCGTTCCATCGACGTCGTCTTCTTCTTCCATCCGCACGTCCTTAAGCACAATCCAGTCTCCTGGTTTCAGGTCACGCAGTCCTCTCTCCATGGATTTAGATAGAATCTCCTCGTCTGCCTGTGGATTTTAAAGAGTACAGGAAACAGTTTAAAACAATATCTACCAGTTTGTTTTTCAATGTGTTTTTCAATGTGTTTGTTATGTTTGTTTTTTACTTCCTTCTCTCTCCACTGTCCCATCCCTGGCGGGATGTGGCATGATGTTGCCTTGTGTTGATACTCATACTCACCAGTATCCATAAAGCTATACTTATGAATATGTTACCCTTGTCAGCGGACATCCTTTTGAAATCTTCCATCATGGAATGAGTTCTCCGAACAGTATCTGTTTCACCGCTGGAGAATCCTGTTTAGATGTTTGGGAAACACTTCTGCTTGCATAGAAATCATGTCATAAAACAAAACAGTATTTATTTATTTCCCTAACCTACTTTATTTAACTTAATCTTTATTAAACCTCTCTATAAATGATTAAACCGTTTGTTTTGAGGTGGATGTCAATCTTGTAGAATCTGGATGTCCTTATTTTATTTGTAACTCAAATTACATAACTCTGTTAAAAAAGTTTTATTGAATATTATTTAGAGTGTTTCTTGTGTACACCCAATAACCCAATTCATCTATATCCAGCATATGTTACTCCTCTCTCTTGACACACTGACTCCAGTCATGTGTCAATCCAACCTAATGAGAAAACATACACAGGTTGAACAAATCTTCCATATCCCACATCAAAAGTCCATCGACCACCAAACAAAACACAGTCTATCAAGACTACTTAATTCCTAAACTAATAAACCCAAATCTGCATTCTAAAAAAAATTTAGTTTGATGTAGTCTTGCTAACCGCTCCTGTAACCCACATTAAATGTCAGTGTTAAGAATCATTCAAATGCCTTCCATGTCCTCTACAGACTGCATACTGTTTGCAACCAGTAACACAGTCAAGGTAAGACAATGGTGTGAAGTCAATCTCATGAATTTCTTCTTCAGCCCAAATCACATGCAGAACCCCCATGCAAACAAGCTATCAGTGTAAATCTTGACACTCTCGCCACTAGCATATTTGCATCTCTTTGGTCCATGCATGTAATGATGGGGACGGTTTTCCTTTGTTTCAAACAGAGTCGTAAAACCCCTCTGTCATTCGTTATCACACTGTGATGCTGAAAACCTGTCATCAAACACTTCAGTTTCACAATATTCAGCTGTTAACCATTTAAATCTGCTCTACTGATAAAGTTAAGAATTTCCTAGTTAAAAACTTTCTATTTGTAAATAGTAATGTCTATCATCCAAAACAATACTGTATCATAGCTGAACCTCCTAGCTGTTGAAAAGTGAATGTTATTTTCTCAAGCAAATATCATTGTTACAGCATATGTCACTAGTAGAGTCTTATTTCAAAGTATCACACATATCACATTACTCTGTTCTCTCAGAAGCTGCCATTGCTCTGAGACTTGCTTGAAACTTTGCATCTGTTGCTTTTCCCCTAAAGGAAAAAGTTTTTCTGTTTAAACAAAAGATTACTCATATTCCACAAGAAGATTTCAGATATTCTTTTCTATTGCGTCTGCTCTTCTGATCAGACCAAAATCATATATGTGTCCGTTTCACAAACATGATAGTACCTGTTATCAACTCAGAAAAATCAATAATGTTTACAACAAACTAAAAATGTCAATCAATTACATCAAAGAAATACATTTTCATGCAGAAATGTGTTCAGAAACCCCAATGTGATTTAGCATGAAAGAAAATCGTTTGCGATTAACTTTAAACCTTCCTTTTTAAAATCTTTTAATTTGATTAAATGTATTTTCTTTTCTTATAGCCAATGTATCTATCAAAAACTACTGAGACAACACCGTATTTACTTATTCTAAATGCAACCAAACTTATTTTATCCTTAATTTACTTACTATATAACCTTTTAAACTAAATTTGTCTTACCAAGTGTTTAGATAAATCTAAGTAAATACCATTTGTGCTCTAATTTGATCTCTCCCCTTGCTCTTTGCAAGAGGATGTTAATTTAGAGGTGAGAAATTTGTCTCGGATCATCCATTGATACGCTTGTGTCAGATCCCCCTTTCTCGTTTAAATAAATGCAGATGTTATTCAACTCTGTCTTCCACTACTGCCCTGCTGTTTTAAAATTTAGCATACTGTTCTATCTTCCCCCTAAATTTTACCCAGCAGTAAAGTGACAACAGAGATAAATGTTTGTCTTGCATTTAGCCTCTAACCACATTATTAAACCCCAATGATAAAAATGGATCTATCTACAACTTTTGCATATGTTTTTCTATCATTATGAGCTATATAACATTCATTCTAAGAGTAATATCACACTATTCACACATATTTACTGGTGCTTTTAGTTCCTGAACCTAAAAATAGATTTAATTTGTGTGTTTTTAGCAATTAGTTTTATTGATTTCTACTTTAACTATAATAATGTTAACCATATGCTTTATGTGTAACATTAATTCACATGGTGTCTGCAGCTGTGTTCTTACGATATGAAGTTTTGTTGAACTTCTCTCTCTCCATCATGGTCTGCTCTTGATGGCATTTTCTACTGTTCCCAGCTCAACTGCTGGTCAGTAACACTGTTGTGTGGATTCTCAGGGCAATTTCTTGCCCAGTGTCCTGCTTCAGCGCATATGAAACAAGTCCCATCTCTCCCACGTCCTCTCTCTCTCCCACGTCCGCGGGCTTGGCTTTTCCAAGCATTTGGCTGTGCAGCTTTCAGCGTCCCTGTAAAATTAGCACATCTTCCACATGCAAAATGGTGGAAACTGAAAGCCTGCTCACCTTCACCTCCACAACAAAGCTGAATTCTGGAAGTGTCGATTGGGACGTTTGAGGCCGACGCCTGCTCTGTCTGCAACGATCTCCCTCTCAGTGGAAATGTATCCAGATCAGAACCTATTTGGAGAGACTGATACCTGGAGATTATTTCGGTTACTTCCTTCTGTATACTGTCTCTTATGTTGACTTCAGTCAACCAACACTCAAATGCTCTCCAGTCTGGCACAAATAGCTCCACATCTCTCCCTCTTGTTGCTTCTTTGCTTCGTTCTTGTTCAATGAGCAATTTGATCTTAAGTTGCTTCAACTGATTTAAAGTTATGTTCCCTGTGTTTGGAAAATCATAGTTTTTTACCCACAAGCCAAACTGTGTAACACTATAATGACCATACTTCAGAACCATATCTTGAACTGTAGGAGAAGAAATCTGTGGTAAATTCATCTCTGTAATGGTTGTTTATCAATTTAAACTCTGATTTATTCAGTAGAATACGAATCTTTTGGGAATTTAAGTTCTACTGATATGGAAAAGACCCTAATGTTTCAGAATTAATTTCTAAAGCCAATTATTTTCCTATTTCTTAAAAAACGTCTATTTTCAAATTCGTTTTAAGATTGATCTGAATCTTTTTCTTTTTCTTTTGATATAAGCCTTTAAAACTTACACATATATCCCAAATATGATTGAAATTATACTCACCTTATTCCAGTGTTGAGAATTCCAAGAAATCCTCTCTCACTCACTCCTCACTTTTTCTTTTTCAGCTGTAATTCTCAGATTAGTCTCATCAAATCATGCATGTTACTTGTATCAAATCATCAACATTTGTGTAACGTTGATAGTAACCTTTCACCTTCAAAACACTTTTTAAGAGACAATGAGAAAAACCCCTTCAGTTATAATATTGCCACTGTAATCACCTCTTGTAATTACTAAGTTTTAATTTTAATTCCTCTAATACAATTCTAAAACTCTGCATGAATCAAATCGCCTTAGAGAAAACTTAATTTCACATTTCTCTTAAACAAGACACATGCAGGTATAAAATGTATGGGAATTTATCAGATTTTTCAACAGATAGCTATGCTGAGACGATACAGACCTGGCCTAGGTCTCTCTGTCACAGCTTTTCCTCCATTGCAAAATAATAATACTATTATATATTTATATTCTACTCTTCTGCTTGTTTACAATAACTATGAGCATGCCGCAGCGCCCAATATTAAAGTAATTTAGCATTAAACTCTTTCGCTAAACCCTGTTTAACATTTTGATCTTTTTTCGAAAAGAATCTTAACCTATTAAGCTTTATGAATCCTACACCGGTCTCTAAGACCTCCTTAATGTATACACGTCTGTAACTCACTTCCCTGAATGAGTGAATTTCTTTGGACCTTTTTCCTTAAAAGATCTAAAAACAAGAATTATACTTTACCAGAATGAAACTGCTTGCCTGTCCCAGTCGGTTCTTTAGCCCACCTCAGTGAGCACTCCGGATTCTCAGAACATCAGGCCCACTGAAATAATAAAGGTTTAGTTCCAAACGTACTGCCCCGGCGCAATTACCTACCCTCAGCACCGAGAGCCAGAGTCGCTCACGTGGATGTCACTGCCAACAACAGCCAAATGTAATGGGAAATTATTACATATCATGACACAACAAGCAATTATCAATTCTGGATGTTTAATTCAAACCGTCTGCGGACGGTTTACAAAGGTCAAGTCACGACAACAGACTTGACCTCAATGGCACAGAGCTCAAACATCACGGTGACAGATGTGAGGGCAATAGCCATGAGCTCTCAAAAGTACACTCCATTTATACAATCAGATCCCTCCTCTCCACAGTATAATACATTTGTCCAATCAGCTTCTCTCCATGTCGTTACAGGAAGACCAGACATTGGTCTCTGGCGGTCTCTTTGAAGTTTGAACAAGATGCTAAACGCATCTTGTTCCAGACCCTGTGAGTTTCTCAGAGATCTCCTGTCTCTGCAGGTCACACCTATTAGCCTTTGAAGCTCCCTGTTACAGAAGACTTAATTGGCCCCTGTTGAGAAACCTTTTGTTCACACTAGACTGAGAAGGCCACGTCTATAAGGCCCTTCAAGAGCATTATGCATAGTGTTAACTTGACCTAAACTCTGACTATGAGTCTTAAACACAGAAATACATCTTTCAGTAAACTTCTTTCTATATAAATGTAATCTGTTACATTTGAACATGTCTAAATACAAAATTCCCATCACATCTCTCAGTTACTCTCTCAGTTAGTCTCAGTTACAGTATCAGTTACTGTCTCAGTTACAGTATCAGTTACTCTCTCAGTTACAGTATCAGTTACAGTCTCAGTTACAGTTTGACACAGGAACACAGAGTGAAACATGTGTTTGTGTTGATTTGACCTCTGACCTATGTTTCCTATGATGAGTGTGAATCACCTGATCAAGTTTAAACATCTATAGTATAATCGTTAAATTATTGTATAATTATCTACAGTGATAAACAATCATCAGAATGCAGCACGTGCTTTGACCAAAATAACCGTAAAAAATAATTTATCAAATAATTTAAATTTGATCATTCGTGGTTTTTATGGTAAGTTTTTTTTTTACAGTAAGTGGTTTTTATTGTTAGTGGTTTTTATGGTAAGAGGTTTTTATGGTAAGAGGTTTTTATGGTTAATGGATTTTATGGTTAGAGGTTTTTATGGTTAGAGGTTTTTATGGTAAGAGGTTGTTATGGTTATGGTTTTATATAGTTGGTGGTTTTTATGGTTAGTGGTTGTTATGGTTAGAGGTTGTTATGGTTAGAGGTTTTTATGGTTAGAGGTTTTTATAGTTAGAGGTTTTTATGGTTAGTGTTTTTTATGGTTAGAGGTTTTTATGGTTAGAGGTTTTCATGGTTAGTGGTTTTTATGGTTAGAGGTTGTTATGGTTATGGTTTTTTATAGTTGGTGGTTGTTATGGTTAGTGGATCTTATGGTTAGAGGTTTTTATGGTTAGAGGTTTTTATGGTTAGAGGTTTTTATGGTTAGTGGTTTTTATGGATAGAGGTTTTTATGGTTAGAGGTTTTTATGGTTAGAGGTTTTTATGGTTAGTGGTTTTTATGGTTAGATGTTGTTATGGTTAGTGGATCTTATGGTTAGAGGTTTTTATGGTTAGAGGTTTTTATGGTTAGAGGTTTTTATGGTTAGAGGTTTTTATGGTTATTGGTTTTTATGGTTAGTGGTTTTTATTGTTAGAGGTTTTTATAGTTAGAGGTTTTTATGGTTAGTGGTTTTTATGGTTAGTGTTTTTTATGGTAAGTGTTTTTTATGGTTAGAGGTTTTTATGGTTAGAGGTTTTTATGGTTAGAGGTTTTTATGGTTAGAGGTTTTTATGGTTAGTGGTTTTTATGGTTAGTGGTTTTTATGGTTAGTGGTTTTTATGGTTAGTGATTTTTATGGTTAGAGGTTTTTATGGTAAGTGTTTTTTATGGTTAGAGGTTTTTATGGTTAGAGGTTTTTATGGTTAGTGGTTTTTATGGTTAGATGTTGTTATGGTTAGAGGTTTTTATGGTTTGTGGTTTTTATGGTTAGTGGATCTTATGGTTAGATGTTGTTATGGTTATGGTTTTTATGGTTAGTGGATCTTATGGTTAGTGGTTTTTATGGTTAGTGGATCTTATGGTTAGTGGATCTTATGGTTAGTGGATCTTATGGTTAGATGTTGTTATGGTTAGATGTTGTTATGGTTATGGTTTTTATGGTTAGTGGATCTTATGGTTAGTGGTTTTTATGGTTAGTGGATCTTATGGTTAGTGGATCTTATGGTTAGTGGTTTTTATGGTTAGTGGATCTTATGGTTAGTGGTTTTTATGGTTAGTGGATCTTATGGTTAGTGGTTTTATGGTTAGTGGATCTTATGGTTAGTGGATCTTATGGTTAGTGGATCTTATGGTTAGATGTTGTTATGGTTATGGTTTTTATGGTTAGTGGATCTTATGGTTAGTGGATCTTATGGTTAGATGTTGTTATGGTTATGGTTTTTATGGTTAGTGGATCTTATGGTTAGTGGTTTTTATGGTTAGTGGATCTTATGGTTAGTGGATCTTATGGTTAGTGGTTTTTATGGTTATTGGTTTTTATGGTTAGTGGTTTTTATTGTTAGAGGTTTTTATAGTTAGAGGTTTTTATGGTTAGTGGTTTTTATGGTTAGTGTTTTTTATGGTAAGTGTTTTTTATGGTTAGAGGTTTTTATGGTTAGAGGTTTTTATGGTTAGAGGTTTTTATGGTTAGAGGTTTTTATGGTTAGTGGTTTTTATGGTTAGTGGTTTTTATGGTTAGTGGTTTTTATGGTTAGTGGTTTTTATGGTTAGAGGTTTTTATGGTAAGTGTTTTTTATGGTTAGAGGTTTTTATGGTTAGAGGTTTTTATGGTTAGTGGTTTTTATGGTTAGATGTTGTTATGGTTAGAGGTTTTTATGGTTAGAGGTTTTTATGGTTAGTGGTTTTTATGGTTAGTGTTTTTTATGGTAAGTGTTTTTTATGGTTAGAGGTTTTTATGGTTAGAGGTTTTTATGGTTAGAGGTTTTTATGGTTAGAGGTTTTTATGGTTAGTGGTTTTTATGGTTAGTGGTTTTTATGGTTAGTGGTTTTTATGGTTAGTGATTTTTATGGTTAGAGGTTTTTATGGTAAGTGTTTTTTATGGTTAGAGGTTTTTATGGTTAGAGGTTTTTATGGTTAGTGGTTTTTATGGTTAGATGTTGTTATGGTTAGAGGTTTTTATGGTTTGTGGTTTTTATGGTTAGTGGATCTTATGGTTAGATGTTGTTATGGTTATGGTTTTTATGGTTAGTGGATCTTATGGTTAGTGGTTTTTATGGTTAGTGGATCTTATGGTTAGTGGATCTTATGGTTAGTGGATCTTATGGTTAGATGTTGTTATGGTTAGATGTTGTTATGGTTATGGTTTTTATGGTTAGTGGATCTTATGGTTAGTGGTTTTTATGGTTAGTGGATCTTATGGTTAGTGGATCTTATGGTTAGTGGTTTTTATGGTTAGTGGATCTTATGGTTAGTGGTTTTTATGGTTAGTGGATCTTATGGTTAGTGGTTTTATGGTTAGTGGATCTTATGGTTAGTGGATCTTATGGTTAGTGGATCTTATGGTTAGATGTTGTTATGGTTATGGTTTTTATGGTTAGTGGATCTTATGGTTAGTGGATCTTATGGTTAGATGTTGTTATGGTTATGGTTTTTATGGTTAGTGGATCTTATGGTTAGTGGTTTTTATGGTTAGTCGATCTTATGGTTAGTGGATCTTATGGTTAGTGGTTTTTATGGTTATTGGTTTTTATGGTTAGTGGTTTTTATTGTTAGAGGTTTTTATAGTTAGAGGTTTTTATGGTTAGTGGTTTTTATGGTTAGTGTTTTTTATGGTAAGTGTTTTTTATGGTTAGAGGTTTTTATGGTTAGAGGTTTTTATGGTTAGAGGTTTTTATGGTTAGAGGTTTTTATGGTTAGTGGTTTTTATGGTTAGTGGTTTTTATGGTTAGTGGTTTTTATGGTTAGTGGTTTTTATGGTTAGTGGTTTTTATGGTTAGAGGTTTTTATGGTAAGTGTTTTTTATGGTTAGAGGTTTTTATGGTTAGAGGTTTTTATGGTTAGTGGTTTTTATGGTTAGATGTTGTTATGGTTAGAGGTTTTTATGGTTTGTGGTTTTTATGGTTAGTGGATCTTATGGTTAGATGTTGTTATGGTTATGGTTTTTATGGTTAGTGGATCTTATGGTTAGTGGTTTTTATGGTTAGTGGATCTTATGGTTAGTGGATCTTATGGTTAGTGGATCTTATGGTTAGTGGATCTTATGGTTAGATGTTGTTATGGTTAGATGTTGTTATGGTTATGGTTTTTATGGTTAGTGGATCTTATGGTTAGTGGTTTTTATGGTTAGTGGATCTTATGGTTAGTGGATCTTATGGTTAGTGGTTTTTATGGTTAGTGGATCTTATGGTTAGTGGTTTTTATGGTTAGTGGATCTTATGGTTAGTGGTTTTATGGTTAGTGGATCTTATGGTTAGTGGATCTTATGGTTAGTGGATCTTATGGTTAGTGGATCTTATGGTTAGTGGATCTTATGGTTAGATGTTGTTATGGTTATGGTTTTTATGGTTAGTGGATCTTATGGTTAGTGGATCTTATGGTTAGATGTTGTTATGGTTATGGTTTTTATGGTTAGTGGATCTTATGGTTAGTGGTTTTTATGGTTAGTGGATCTTATGGTTAGTGGATCTTATGGTTAGTGGTTTTTATGGTTATTGGTTTTTATGGTTAGTGGTTTTTATTGTTAGAGGTTTTTATAGTTAGAGGTTTTTATGGTTAGTGGTTTTTATGGTTAGTGTTTTTTATGGTAAGTGTTTTTTATGGTTAGAGGTTTTTATGGTTAGAGGTTTTTATGGTTAGAGGTTTTTATGGTTAGAG
The DNA here is from genome assembly GCF_963576545.1 of Limanda limanda. Lineage (NCBI taxonomy): Eukaryota > Metazoa > Chordata > Actinopteri > Pleuronectiformes > Pleuronectidae > Limanda > Limanda limanda. The sequence goes on along the minus strand of NC_083643.1, from coordinate 113,423 downwards.
GTTTTTATGGTTAGTGGTTTTTATGGTTAGTGGTTTTTATGGTTAGTGGTTTTTATGGTTAGTGGTTTTTATGGTTAGTGGTTTTTATGGTTAGAGGTTTTTATGGTAAGTGTTTTTTATGGTTAGAGGTTTTTATGGTTAGAGGTTTTTATGGTTAGTGGTTTTTATGGTTAGATGTTGTTATGGTTAGAGGTTTTTATGGTTTGTGGTTTTTATGGTTAGTGGATCTTATGGTTAGATGTTGTTATGGTTATGGTTTTTATGGTTAGTGGATCTTATGGTTAGTGGTTTTTATGGTTAGTGGATCTTATGGTTAGTGGATCTTATGGTTAGTGGATCTTATGGTTAGTGGATCTTATGGTTAGATGTTGTTATGGTTAGATGTTGTTATGGTTATGGTTTTTATGGTTAGTGGATCTTATGGTTAGTGGTTTTTATGGTTAGTGGATCTTATGGTTAGTGGATCTTATGGTTAGTGGTTTTTATGGTTAGTGGATCTTATGGTTAGTGGTTTTTATGGTTAGTGGATCTTATGGTTAGTGGTTTTATGGTTAGTGGATCTTATGGTTAGTGGATCTTATGGTTAGTGGATCTTATGGTTAGATGTTGTTATGGTTATGGTTTTTATGGTTAGTGGATCTTATGGTTAGTGGATCTTATGGTTAGTGGATCTTATGGTTAGATGTTGTTATGGTTATGGTTTTTATGGTTAGTGGATCTTATGGTTAGTGGTTTTTATGGTTAGTGGATCTTATGGTTAGTGGATCTTATGGTTAGTGGTTTTTATGGTTAGTGGATCTTATGGTTAGTGGCAGCATATGTCATTTCCACACTAATATGGTTGTCCTTCTCCCCACAGGAAGCGGTTGCTAGGAGACAGTTCTCTTCGACCAGAGCTGCAAAATGCCAGGTTGGCATCTCTGCTGCCCCCTGTTGGTACAGAGGTCTTCAGGAGCTTCACACCGGCCTCGCTGCAGGACATCAAACAACGACATGAAGCCGAGGAGACTGAGCGTCAGGAGAGGACAAACAAAGATGTACGAAACATATCAACTTTCATTCATCAATAAATATATAGATAAAGAAAAATAGAACAATGTTGACTCCAGGGTTCTGTTCTACGAAGCTGGTTCAACCTGCTCTGAGTGAACTCGGGTGAACAAACCCTGGTTCAGTGACTCTGGACCTGATCTGCTAAAGGTTTGCACGTGTATTACATTACATTACATTTCATTTAGCTGACGCTTTTATCCAAAGCGACTTACAATGAGTGCATTCAACCCCGAGGGAACAAACCCAGAACAACAAGAATCAAGACAGTACAATTTCTTCAAAATAGAGCAAAACTACAAAGTGCTATAAGTAAGTTACATTTTAGTGCTACCAAAGTGTTAGTTTCAAAAAGTGGTTAGTTTTTTTTAAATTTTTTATTCAAGGTACAGTCGGAAGAGGTGTGTTTTTAGTTTTCTGCGGAAGATGTGTGAACTTTCAGATGTCCGGATGTCGAGTGGGAGCTCATTCAACCATTTAGGAGCTAGGACAGCAAACAGTCGTGATGGTGACGAGTGTTTAGCAGTGAAGGAGCAACGAGTCGTTTAGCTGAAGCAGAGCGGAGTGAACGTGCTGGTGTGTAGTGTTTGACCAGGTCCTGGATGTAAACTGGACCTGATCTGTTCACAGCATGGTATGCGAGTACTAGTGTTTTGAACCGATGCGGGCAGCCACTGGTAGCCACTGGATTGCACGTGTAGGTTAGCCCCCCCCTCATATCGCCCCCATACCGCCCCCCAACCCCCCCTCTCATATCGAGAGAAAGAAAACCTTAACTTAACGAGTTGATAACTGGCGTCATGTGACCACTTAGCCTGTGATTGTCAGGCGAGGTTCAGCTGGAGAACAGACAGACTGACCCTAACCCTGACCCTGAACCTGACCCTGACTCTGACCCTGACCCAATCCTGGACATGTTGAACTCGCCTCATAATACAGAACCCTGCTGCGTTACAAGAACTTAAACATCAATCAATCCCTCAGTTTGACTCGTAGTTGACCAGAGTCACAGCAAGAGTAAACATTGAGTTTGAATCATTTTCATTTGTGTGCAAATTCAACATCTTGATTGACAGGTAGAGAAAGAGCTGCACAAACAAGCCACTCACCTGGAGGCTGGGAAGCCCCTCCCTTTCATCCTCGGAGACCCACCCCCTGAGCTTCTCAACTGCCCATTGGAGGAGCTGGATCCCTTCTACCAATCACAGAAGGTGATTCTCTGATGTGCGACCTTTGTCCTCTGACTTGTGACCTTTGACATGTGACTTCTGACCTTTAATGTGTGAGCTGTGACCTCTGTCTGCAGACGTTCATCGTGCTCAGTGAAGGAAACGTCCTCCACAGGTTCAACGCCGAGTCATCGTGTTTCCTGTTGGATCCGTTCAGTCGTCTGAGGACCTTCGCCATCAGGATCCTGCTTCATTCATATCCTTCATGATGTCACTGTGACCCTGAACAAGCAAATCACACTCATAATAATATAAATATCATATTCACCATCCAATACGTCGACCTCCTCACTGACCATGTTTCTGTGTTGTTACTCCGTGTGTCTCCATCCGTCGTCATGACAATGTCTCTCTGATCACATGATGTTGTTCTTGATCCTTAAAAAGTCAAACTTTGTTCCGTTTGCTCATCATGATGACGATTCTGACAAACTGTGGTTTTATGATGATAAGTTCAACATGGAGCAGAATAGCAGAGTGAGTCAACCCAACAATACACAAAACAACACAGAAATATGATACAACACACACACACCGTGTCTGTAAACATTAAACTGTATCACAGATAAAAGTTGAGAATCAAGAAAAGTTTCAGTTTGTCTCATGTCCGTCTGGGTCAGGGTCAGGGTGAGGGGTCAGGGGTCGTTGAGGAGTGAGCTATATTTTTGTAATCATTTTATCTATGATGTTTTGTTCACACAGATTTGTGTTCTCAGCCGTCTACGTGTTTGAAGTCGTCATAAAGATCCTGTCGAGAGGATTCTGTGTCGGACGCTTCACGTTCCTCAGAGATCCGTGGAACTGGCTGGACTGCGTGGTCGTCATCACAGCGTAATGACTGTGTGTGTGTGTGTGTGTGTGTGTGTGTGTGTTTGTGTGGTAGTTGGTGTTGTTGATGTTTCAATTTAGCAGCAGCAGTCTGTTTATCTAAAACCTCCTCAGCTAAATACACATATTCACCTAAAACATATAAAACTTGTGTAGTTGAACACTGTAACCCCACCCCCCCACCCCCTCTGTGTGTATCACGTTGCCATGGGAACTCACTAACTGCTTATAACTGATTTAATCTCTGAACAACTTGCTCTAATTATAAAACCGATAGTTGTTCTGTCAGTGAAATAAGAACATGAGAATCCCATGA